>NC_133328.1:377027669-377300169 GCF_042186555.1 Aquarana catesbeiana | reverse complement strand
GGGTGTTCACACCCATGCGATCCGATTCCTGTCCAAGTTTGCAAATCGCACTGCGATATGCGAACTGATTTGGGGGTGTCGTTAACTTTTAGGCCCGGTTCACACTTGTGCGATGCCAGACATCGCACAGGCATCGCATATAATTCGCAGCGCACTGCCGTTCACATTACATGCGATGTCTGTGTGGTGTGAATCGGATCGCATGTGTGGTCAGTTCGCAGTGCCATATGCAAGCTGAACTGAGGGCGTCGTTAACAATGTATTGACACTCCCCAGCGATTCGCATATGGCAGTGTGAACTGACATGCGAGTCGGTTTCGATGTGGGAATCCGCAGTGGATTTGCAGTGGATTTGCAGTGTTGCAGTGTTATGTTTATCAATTATGAAATATATTTTATTTTAATTTATTAATAAATATTTATACTTGTATACTTTATTAAAATTATTTTTTAATGATTATAAATGTATTTTGCATTTATATGAATGGCGTATAGCTGCATTACATATGTGTATTACATTCATTTACTATACACCATTCACATTTAAATAGGCACATGTATGATCTTTAAATATTGATAAAAACTTTTTTTTTTTTTAATAATTAGGTTAATGTATATTGTGTAGGGGGAATTTAACTTTATTATTTTATTAATATGTCGGGGAATAATGTGTGCTCATTCGTGTTAAACTTTTGTATTTTACGCTTCCTCATACTGTAATCCCGCTACATCATGCGAGATTACAGTGAGAGGAGCCATTCTGAGGAGTTCCCGGCGTTTGTAGATCGCTTCTCAACTCAACATGAGAAGCGAGCTATAGACTTTCATAAACAGGCACTCAGAGGAGAGCGATCTCCTCTGAGAATGCCTGAGAACTGAATAGCTGTATTTTACCACAGTTTCATAAAAGGACACCTAAATGCAGTAGATTCAGTTTTCCCTGCCTAAACAGAAATCTACCTCCACTGCCAGCTAGGGATGAACCGAACACCCCCTTGGTTCAGTTCGCACCAGAACCTGCGAACGGACCGAAACTTCGCACCAACGTTAGAACCCCATTGAAGTCTATGGGACTCGAACATTCGAAATCAAAAGTGCTAATTTTAAAGGCTAATTTGCATGGTATTGTGCTAAAAAGGGTTTGGGGACCCGGGTCCTGCCCCAGGGGACATATATCAATGCAAAATAAAGTTTTAAAAACGGCCGTTTTTTTTGGGAGCATTGATTTTAATGATGCTTAAAGTGAAAAAAAAAAGTGAAATATTCCTTTAAATATCGTTCCTGGGGGGTGTCTATAGTATGCCAGTAAAGTGGCATGTGTTTCCCGTGCTCAGAACAGTCCCTGCACAAAATGACATTTTTAAAGGAATAAAAGTCATTTAAAACTGCTTACGGCTTTAATGTAATGTCGGGTCCTGGTAATATGGATAAAAATCAGTGAGACAAACGGCATGGGTACCCCCCACTCCCCAAGCCAATACCAGGCTCTTTGGGTCTTGTATGGATATTAAGGAGAACCCGCACCCAAATTAAAAAAAAGAAAGGCGTGGGGCCCCAGGCCCTCTGAACAGCAGTATGCAGGCGGTGCAAACAAGACAGGGACTGTAGGTTTGTTAATAATTAGAATCTGTTTGTAATTTTAAACTGGTACATTTTTAAAGTGTTTATCTCCAGCCAAAAAATCTATTTTAAGCTTTTTGGAAAACATAGGGAAGGGTTATCACCCCTGTGACATTTGTTTTGCTGTCTGTCTTCAGAAGATTTCACCTCACTTTCTGTCCTGTGTGTCCTGCATCCTTCCCAGCTGCCAGCAGAGTCACCCAATGCGCCGTAAAACTTAGGTAACGTCTCTGTCCATGCCTGCTGGACCATGAGTCAGTGGTAATATGCACCTTACCGATGACCGCCCTGTCCAGCGAGGCCAATACATTGCCTTCCACATGCCGGTAGAGAGCCGGAATCGCCTTCCATGAGAAAAAGTGGCGTTTGGGAACCTGACACTGAGGAACCGCACATTCCACAAACTCACGGAAGGTGGCAGCGTCTACCAACTGAAAAGGTAGCAGTTGAAGTGCTAGCAATTTTGCCAAGCTAGCATTCAACCGCTGGGCATGTGGATGGCTGGGAGTGAACTTCTTTCTGTGGTGCAGCAGCTGGGGCAGGAAAATTTGCCTGGTACGATCTGACGTCAGTGTACCGATAGCAGATTGCCCGCAAGTACTTGGCTGTGACACACTCAATTCTACACATTCAGGGCAGGTCTCAGAGAGGACTGAAGGTATAGTGGGGTTGGAGATCCCAGCTGATGAGGAGCAAGGAGAGGTCCTCTTTGTTCTTTGGTGTGGGTCTTTTAGGTACGATTGCCAACGAACTGCATGGCAGGTCAACATATGTCTGGTCAAGCATGTGGTGCCCAAGTAGGAGATGTTTTGGCCACGCGAGATATGCTTGAGACATATGTTGCAAATAGCAGCGTTGCGATCTGATGCACTCGTCTCAAAAAAGACCCACACCAAAGAACTTTTGGAATAACGCACAGAGACAGCAGCGCCCTGCACATGCGGAGCTCTGCGGTGTGATGCAGTCAGTGTGCTGCCCTTAGGCTGGCCCCTGGAGGGCATCCTGCCTCGTTTGTGATGTGCCTCCTCCTCCTCTCTCCTATCAGGCACCCACATGGAGTCAGTGACCTCATCATCCCCTCCCTCCTCATCACTGCAGCAAACCTGGCAGTATGCTGCAGCAGGGGGAACATGACTGCCAAATTGCTGTCCTTCTTGGGCACCCCCTCTCTCTGGGCTCACGTTACTGCCTTCCTCTAGCTGAGTACCATCATTGGAGCCTTCAAAACGCTGGGCATCCTCTTGGAGCATGTACCCAACACTGTGGTCGAACAGTTCGGGGGACTCCTCAGGAGGACATGGTGGAGCTAGGGAAGCACTACCAGTTAGTGTACAGTACACTAACTGGAAATACTTCAAGAGCCTGCCTGTGGTATTAATAGGTTCAGGATGAGGACGGCTTGGTTATCCACTCGACCAAGTCTTCCGCATGTTGCGGCTCAACATGGCCAGCTGCCGAAAAAAAGGCCAAGCGTGTCCCACGGCCACGTGCTGATGAGGATGCACCGCGTCGACAACCAGCACTGTTGCCTCTAGACACAGAGCTTGCTTGCCCTCTTTTATTGGCTTGTGACTGTCTGCCTCTCCTTGCTGGCCTTCCAGACATACTAATGGTCTGCAGTGAGATGTAGCTGCACAAAACGGGGATGTATATATATTCCGATTATACTGCAGCTAGCAGAATCAACTTCCTGCCTGTAGTATTATTAGTATGAGAACACCTGCACTTGTCTTCAGGTAGCTATACTGTAGGTGCAACTGTGCAGGGTACACAGTACACTAACTGAAAATACTTCAAGAGCCTGCCTGTGCTATTAATAGGATCAGGAGAAGCACACAAGCACCTGTCTTTAGGTAGCTATACTGTAGGTGCAACTGCGCAGGGTACACAGTACACTAACTGGAAATACTTCAAGAGCCTGTCTGTGCTATTAATAGGATCAGAAGAAGCACACAAGCACTTGGTTTCGGGTAGCTATACTGTAGGTGCAACTGTGCAGGGTACACAGTACACTAACTGTAAATACTTCAAGAGCCTGCCTGTGCTATTAATAGGATCAGAAGAAGCACACAAGCACTTGGCTTCAGGTAGCTATAATGTAGGTGCAACTGTGCAGGGTTACACAGTACACTAACTGTAAATACTTCAAGAGCCTGCCTGTGCTATTAATAGGATCAGAAGAGGCATACAAGCACCTGTCTTCAGGTAGCTATACTGTAGGTATATATATATATATATATATATATATATATATATACACACACACACACACACACACACACACACACACACACAACACATGGGATGCATATATATATATATATATATACACAATACATAGTAAGTGCAGCTAACTGACTTAACCTGCCTACTCTAACTTAAATCAAATGACACTGTCTCTCTGTCTATCTATCTCTCTCCACCGCAACATACTACACAAGGCCGCCACGCAGGCGGCCTTATATAGTGTGGGGCGTGTACAAACCCCCTGAGTCATAATTGGCCAAAGCCTCCCTGGCTTTGGCCAATTACGGCTCTCTGTACACACGGCACTGTGATTGGCCAAGCATGCGGGTCATAGTGCATGCTTGGCCAATTATCAGCCAGCAATGCACTGCGATGCCTCAGTGAATTATGGGCCGTGACGCGCCACTCGAATTTGGCAGGAACGGCCCATAACGTTCGTAATTCAATGAACGGCCGAACACACGATGTTCGAGTCAAACATGGGTTCGACTCGAACACGAAACTCATTCCTACTGCCAGCCAGTCGCTCAGGGACAGTAGATGATACAGTAGACAACTTACAAGTGGTGTAGGAGCTGGATGTTTCTTCCTCCCAGGCAGCTGCACAGACACTAGTGCCTGGGGGAGATAACAGTAGCTGAGGCAGTAGCTTTAGGGAGACACTGCTGTAAAAAGATGTATAAGTAGATAGGAGTGGGGCTACTAAGAAATGGAGGAGAGGAGACATTGCCAAATAAACCATAGACTGTCTTTTTCCCCTTATGCTCATGGACAAGGTCATTACATTTTTTTCTATAGAGGTAGATGGCTCTTCCTGCCCTGAAGCAGAGGATTTTGGGACTTGTAGTCCCGCAGCTATCATTTACTGAAGCCTGAAGTCACTTTGGAACTACAACTCACAGTGATCTGGAACAACAGGGGACCCTGGGAGAATGAATAAATGTGACTGTTACTGGTGGGCTGCTCTCTTGGCCTTGGAACGTCTAAAAGATCTATCAGGTGCCACTGCTCTGCCCGCAACTGTGCAGGGAGACAGCAATCCAGCCTCATACATGCAGCAGCTCATGAGTCGATCTGCAACACCACCAGAGGTTTAGTGACACTGCGCATCCCAGTGCCAGACACCCAGCTGCACTGCTTTCCGCAGCAGCTGGAGGCTCAGAGACATTCACACTGATCGCTGTCTGCGGTGTTCCCACCAAGGTGACCGCTACTCACTGCACACTCTCTACTTGGTCCTACTGTTGATCCAAACTCTGCTCATTCTTGCAATGGAGTTCTATCTTCAGTTGGGGTTCATGAGAGGGCAGGTTGCCCAGCCTTTAATCTGTACCCTTTTTTTGCATACATGGATACTGCTAGCAGACATCTCTACCCCATCTTAGTGATGGAGACCTTGCTATTTTACCCTCACCGTATGCAAATCTGACTCACTCATCATCAACTATACATCAAGTGTTAAAGGGCCCCAACCATTGCTGACAGAAGATTCAGCTTTAAACACAAACTTACTTTTTCCTACCAGGATACAGACAGCAACCCAAGGGTGTCTCACCTATGACCATATAGAACCAGGGCAGGATTAAGAACATTATGGGCCTGGTGCTGAGGATTTTGGTGGGCTTTTTATAAAATAAATAAATAAAGAAATAAAAATGCAAACAATTTTTTGTTATAACAAATTAAGTTAAATAGAGGGAGGGAGGATGAGAGAGAGAGAGAAAGGGAATGAGAGAGAGAAGATGCACATGAGCATGCGTGGGAATGACATCAATGCAGCCCAGCCAATTCAAGTGACCGAAGGCACAGAACCCGTAAGGAAGACCGGGTGAAGATGGAAGCGCCAGGACCCGCCGGATTGATAACAGCACAGCGCTGGAGGGCTCAGTCTGACAGGTAAGTGTACCCTAATGTGCTAATATGCTGTGCATACTTGTACATTATGGCATAGCCTTCCTCAGGCCTTCTAAAAAAGTAGTAATGTTAGCGAAGTTTACTAGCGCTTTAATATCACAGGATCCCAGGAGCCTCTCATTGGGCCCCCTACTGACCTGGAGGCCCTTGGGCAGTGCCTAAGTGCATAGTTACCAACATTTCAAAAATATTTTCAGGGATACTTTTTTTACCAGTGGTTTATTTAGAGTAGCTGACATCCTTTATGTTCTTCTATACTTTACAATAGTAATCACAAAATTAAATGAGTACTAATAATGGGCAGAAAAAATATGAGGAGTGAGTGAGAAGATTTCCTTTAGTTGAACTAACAGAAGTGTGCCCATTCTAGAGCTGGTAACATATTTATATGTTATTTATATTCATATGGAGGATGTTTAATATAATTTTAAAGAACTGTTTTTGTATGTAAGAGGCATAGGGGAGGAGTAAGAATGGTATTAAAGTGGGAAGTATGTGCAAGTGAGGGAGAGGAATGTGGAGGGTAGTACAGTGGGCACTATGTACAGGAGAGGAGTGTAGAGGGTATGGCAGTGGGCTGTATGCACAGCAGAGGAGTGTGGAGGTGATGACAGTGGGCAGTATGTACAGGAGAGGAGTGTGGAGGGTATGATGGGGGCAGTATTTACAGGAGAGGAGTGTGGAAGGTATTATGGGGCAGTATGTACGGGAGAGGAGTGTGGAGGAAAGACAGTTGGCAGTATGTACAGGAGAGGAGTGTGGAGGGTGTGATGGGGGCAGTATGTACAGGAGAGAAGTGTATGACAGTGGGCAGTATGCACAGGAGAGGAATATGGAGGGTATGACAGTGGGCACCCTGTACAGGAGAGACGTGTATGACAGCGGGCTCTATGCATAGGAGAGAAGTGTGGAGGGTATGACAGAGGGTAGTATGTACAGGAGAGGAGTGTGGACGGTATGACGGTGATCAGTATGTACAGGAGAGGAATGTGGAGGGTATGACAGTGGACACTATGTACAGGAGAGAAGTGTATAACAGCGGGCACTATGTATAGGAGAGAAGTGTTGAGGGTATGACAGTGGGCAATATGTACAGGAGCAGAGTGTGGAGGATATGACAGCAGGCACTATGTACAGGTGAGGAGGATGAAGAAATATGGGAAGGAAAAATGTAAAGGTTTGTGGAAAGATGTTTAGGGACTGCGTAGTGGTTAGGCTGGCCATACATGGATTGAAATTAAGTCAATTAAGCAGAGATCAGCTATAGTCAATCTATGTGTGGGCTAGCTGATTGTACACATGTCAATCTATTAATCGACTTGAGTACAATCAGCCTGTCAGGTTTTTCCCAAAACAATCAGTGCTACCAGCTATAGTTAGCAACACTGATCATTGTATTCTGTGGGTAGGAAAGGCTCCCCACTGGTAGAACACAATAACACTGCGGAAGTGATTCCCCCATCCACAGGTCAGCAGGTGAGAGGGTGTTTGGAGACAGGCTGGGTAAAGAGGTCTGTCAGCAGGGGGGGTGTGAGGTGGTCATGAAGGGATATCAATCAGCGGGTGGGGGGAGTAACTTGGAGTGATATCATTTGGAGTAGGGTCTGTCATCTGCAGGTTGGGAAATGGTCACCAGTGATATAAGTTGAAGGGAGGTGGCCAACATGGGAAGTGGCTGGGGAGTGACCTGGTTGGTGGTGAGTGTGAAAGGAATGATGTGTTTCAAGCTTCTTTCACATTTGCGGTAATGCTTACTGCCCTTTGAAAAGTGATCTGTGGTGGATTGCTTTTCAACGAGTGGTATAGCAGCCGCTGATAGAAGTTCATGAGGTGCTATTGTCGCCTCCTTGTTTTTTTTTTTTTACATTGCTGAATGGTATTCCGTTCGCCCCAGTGTCTGCAATTTGTGTGATGTTGGGGGGAGTTTCTGTCTCTTGGGGGGGGCGGGCCGGCCACACATATAAGGCACTGACCTTCTTACAGCCCAATTTTGGGCAGCACTTCCATCACTGGGCTAGACACGGTTGGTTATCCTCCATTATCTACGGGTAAGGAGGACAACATATGGGCAATTCATGTATGTATGGGGGACGGGGGCTCTAGATATTGGGGCCTTACCATTCATACAGCACTTTTTATCACCACAGAAATACCACCTGCAGCCTTAATAGTATGGATATACCTCTCATTGGGGATTTTGGTGTGTGCCTGGCCCTTCTCCCTCCCTTGTTTGAGCTCCTCCCTCAGCTCCCGGACCTGACAGAGCTGGTGGCCTTGTGACCGTGCACCCCATGGAGTTCATACCCCATCGGCATGTGAGTACCCATTTGGGGTAGTGGCATCTCTGCCCCCCCCTCCATACGCACAGCTTTTTTGTTTTGTTTTCTTTTTGTACTATGCATTTTGCACTTCATCTAGAACAGTCCCCCCTTTTTTCCTTTTGTCTTTAGATATTGGTGCTTTATTGCCCCTGAAGAGTGTTTTGATACACGAAACGCGTCGGGCTTACGACATGCATCCAACAATCACTTTCCCTCTTACTGGGTCTACCAATCCTGAAGTTTCATTTATTCATTTACTTTGTGATGTTTGTGCAATTTATGGACATTTTACCTTTTATACCATTTGCTCTGCACCTAATTTTAGGGGCCTGTTATGAACGTTTACAATGTATCAAACAGGGTGTATTTGTATATGATGTGACAGTCAACCCATATTGGGGTCATTATTATGTCATTATTTTACTATGTATTAATAAAATGGCTTGTTTTTGATGGTGACTGACCCATTAGCCTCATTTGCCCACCTCACTCAAAGTCCCAACCTTCCCGTTTTCTTTTTACATTGTTGGACTATGCTGCTACTGTGAGCGAGTTTGGCTTGCAGTTGCAGAGTGGCACCATTAAAATCAATAGACATGCGGTGCTGCCTGTCAAAGATGCTGCAGCTAAAGAAATTACAAAAAAAAAAGTTGCAGCTGTGAAGTAAAGCATCTCAGCTACGGCATTCGTACAGCCCTGTCCAAATGTATTTTTAATATTTGGATCAGGGACGTGCGGTGAGGTCAGTGGCTGGTGAGGCACTGGCTAGTATCAGAGCAAGATACACACAGATACACACAGGTTACATACACCGTGAACGTTAGAGCGGGAGCAATTATTCTAGCACTAGACCTCCCCTGTAACTCTAAACATGTAATCTGTAAAAAAAATTAAGGCGTCGCCTATGGAGATTTTTAAGTACTGAAGTTTGGCGCTATTCCAAAA
Organism: Aquarana catesbeiana; assembly: GCF_042186555.1. Classification (NCBI taxonomy): domain Eukaryota; kingdom Metazoa; phylum Chordata; class Amphibia; order Anura; family Ranidae; genus Aquarana; species Aquarana catesbeiana. The sequence continues at coordinate 377,291,122 of NC_133328.1, read as the reverse complement.
GTATGTGCTCAATTGTAAAGCGTGACATATTAGGTATCTATTTACTCAGCGTAACATCATCTTTCATAGTATACAAAAAAATTTGGCCAACGTTAGTGTTTTTTTTGTTCATGAAACAATATATATAATGTTTGAGGGTTCTGAGTAATTTTCTAGAAAAAAAATTATGATTTTTTTACATGTAGGAGAGAAATCTCAGAATTGGCCTGGGTGGCAAGGGGTTAATTGCCATAAGTAAGTAATATACAAATATTATATATTGTTTTTAAGGTAATTTACTATATTTTCAAAAACTGTACTCAAGCAGGTGGCTTAACGGACAAATTACTGAAGTTTGAAGTTATAACTTCAAACCAGTAATTTCACAGTAAATAGATAAATAATACATTATTATGTTATAACATATAGCATAATAATATATGATTTAGCTTGTACCTTTTCAGCAGCAGAAGATTCCCATTCTCCCTCTTAACTGTGTGAGAAAAACATAGGATTGTGGGTAAATCTTATACACATAAACCCATGTTTTTTTCCTTCTAATTAAGAGAGCTGGGCTGGAAAGAAGCATGGGTCTTATAGACACATGCCCCCTTCTTTGACACTGCAGTGAGAGGACAGCCTCCACTGAAGCCTTTTTATTGGACAGCTGGGGCCAATGGTACTTTACCATTGGTCCAAGGCTCCAAGCTGTCCATTGAGCTCAGTGCTTCAGACAAGAAGTGAGAGGCACTGTGAGCTCATCCTCTCAGTCTGCTGCAAACAGAGTATGCCAGCTGCTTCTGACAGGCTGCACAAGGAGCCCCGTATCTCTGGACCCAGTACAGCACTCTCAGAAAGCACTGCTATAATCTACACTGATCCACATTTTAGTGCCCAACAGTGCCGCCTATGAGTGCCCATCAGTGCCATCTATCAGTGCAGCCTTTCAGTGCCCATAAGTGTCACCTATCAGTGCCCACCAGTGCCACCTATCAATGCCCATCAGTGCTGCATATCAGTGCCCATCATCAGTGCCCATCAGTGCCAGCTCATTAGTACCATTTCATTGGTGCCACCTCATCGGTGCCACCTTATCAGTGCACATCAGTGCAGCTTATTAGTGCCCATCAGTAAAGAAGAAAACTTACTTATTTACTCTAATTTTATAACAGAAACAAAGAGACTTTTTTTTTCCAAATTATTTAGCAAAAAAGAAAAACCACAGAGGTGATAAAATACCACCAAAAGAAAGCTCTATCTGTGGGAACAAATTGATAAAAATTTTCATTTAAAAAGTGAAAGCACTGAAAATTGGCTTGGGCAGGAAGGGGGTGTAAGTGCCTGGTATTGAAGTGGTTAAACAAGTGAGATTTAACTGTACTTCTTTCTCAGTCTGATTCATGGTTTCTGACAATAGGCAGTTTGAAACAGACAACCACAAACCATCAATGGGGATGACAACGTCAGATGATGACAAAACGCATCTGGGAGGGTACGCACTGACGTCACCACGCTTTCGGAGCAGGAGAACGGGCTCCGTTTTGTTTTGTATGCCGGACGGCTTTTGTATGCGCAAACTCTGCTAATTTTAATGTAAGTGACTACATGTTTTATAATAAATATTTGGAGGATATCACACTATGGCCAGTCTTTCTTTCCTCTGAGCTATCTGGGTTTCCATTGCAACATGTGGATATGTGGACACCGTGAGCGAGCTTGGAGATTTACCCCCCGCCATTAGAACACCGGGAGCGGCAGCAAGCTGAAAGGCCTTGGTTGGGCTAAAGCCACTTGCCCTTTTAAGCTTGCCATCTGGTAAGCTGAATCAACTACTATGGTGGATTAGCAATATTGTCTATAGGTGCACGGTGGTGGTGTTTATGCTCTTGAAGGACTTATTTTTCCTTTGATGTCATTTGTATGGACTTTAATTTAAATTTTTAGCGCAGCTTTTTTACATGATTTATGAATCAATATACATGAGTTCAGAGCTCCCAACATGTTTCAGAATATTTAAATTGTTAAATTCCTTCTTCAGGAGCTAATTTGCGTCAAGCTGTATTGTCTTATGATACAATGGCAAGAAAAAAAAATATCAGCCAACTCAATCGTATATGTACGTGACACATGTATGTAAACATATAATTGGGAGAAAAGCGTGGATCATTTGGGAAAGGAGTCTCCAAAGAGCAATTGTGAGCACGTAGATGGTGACTCTTGGCCAGAAATTGGCATGAAGTTTAAGCTTTGGCAATATTTTTAAAAATTTGGGAGAATGCAGCAAATTTGCCGAACGGTGGGGGGGCGCTGTCGAGCGGGTCCAACGGGGTCCGACAGGCTCCACAAGGATCGATACTAATAGCACAGAGACACTCCTAGGCAAAGAAAAAAATATAATGGGAGTTTGATGTGATAAACTGGGATGGAAAGTTGTTGCAAAAAAAGGGAGAAAAAGGCATATAAAAAAGGCTCAATTCATCATATGCATGTGTGGCTATTGTCTTATTAGTATAAACTTTACATGCAGTTTATTTGGCTCTGGTGTTATAAAGCATGTAAGTAATTTATTTGGTATATAGAGCAACCAGACTAATGTTGGAAAATGTAGCAAAAAAGCTAGTGTAATCTACTAAAATTTTAAGAAAGAGGAGATAAAATCATATGAAAATTATTCCAATCTACTTACTTTCAAGTGTTCAATAGTATGCATTTTCCTCACAATGGCAACAAGTGGACTGGCTGTGTAGCAAATACTGAGTAGTAAGTTGGAGAATTTATAGGGGAGAAGATCTAAAGTTAACACCCTCACAGGATGGTGTGGACCAATCATAGAGTAGGGTGTGTGGCTGCTGTAAACATCTGTTTACATCCAAAACAGATGTACTATCTAAGAAGCCGAGGATTCGTCAGTGCTGACGATCCCTCGGCACCGGCGGCGTCCGGCATGACCACGTCATAAGGCGCAGTGACATCAGACGTCAGGGAGCCACCGACATGGGAGATGGGTGGAAAAGTCCCCAGCATGATGGAAGAAGCCGACCGTGAATGCGGGAGCCAGCAAGCAAGGACCCGGCCCACCCCGGTCCTTGCTTGTCGGAAGGCCAGAGAGAGGCCCGAGAGAGGCCCCGAGGCGTATAAACACCACTGGCAGTGTCAATATAGCAATGGCTGGGCAAAAAAGCAAGAAAACCAAAATGTATAAAGACATAGTCCCAAAATGATTATAATAGTATAGACCAGGAGATGAGGCATAAACCTTATATGGAGGCGCATGACCTATAAAGACACACAAAGCAGGAGCATGAGTATAACAGCATATGAATACATATTCAGTATGATCAACAGAGTATAGATGGTATAAACAGTAGCAATGACAGTCAGAAAAGCATCTTGGAACACATAACAATAGGACCATAGTCATAAGCATTTTAAAGGATAAAGAAACATGAAAAATATACACATTTGAGGAATACAAATAGCATAGAATATTTGTAATGAATTGATAAATCACATAGTATCCAGCATTTGAAGACATTCAATGAATAATGTACAGAGATTACGTTATCATATACAATTTTAAATGTCATGAGGAAAGAAATGAAATATAGAAGAAATCCCATATATGGAAATGGATAAACAGGACAGTTTTAAATTTTACATGTCTTTCTCGAAGCCACCAGATGAAAAGCCCTGTAAAATAGGCCTGAAATTGAAGGCTTCGTTTAGGCCTGGGGGCGAGGTGGCATTTAGGTCTGAGATCCATCTGAGCTCGCGTTGGAGGAGAATCTTGTTGAGATCACCTCCCCGGGGGCTTGGATGTACTCGATCTAGCACTAGAACTGTAATTTTGGGAAAACGGCCGTTGTGAACTTGAGCTACATGTCTTCCTAGGGGTAAATTTCGATTACTGATTTTCATAGCGGCAATGTGTCGATAGATTCTTTTCCATAGTTTTTGTATGGTTATACCTATATAAACGCAACCACAGTCCCATTGTAATCAATATACAACTAATGTAGTCTGACAATTTTGCATAGTGTTTGGGACTAAAGGTCCAGCCGTTGGGTAAGCATATTTCCTTTCGGGTGTCCATGTAGCAACAATATGTGCATGAACCGCAAGGGAAAGTCCCCAGCAGTTTGCATGGATCACCATGAGTACTTCCTTTAAATTCACTTTTTACCAAAAAGTCCCCGACAGAGGAAGCCCGTCTATAGGTGACAAGAGGAGCTGAGGGAGCAAAGGGTCCTATTATTGGGTCAGAGGCTAGAATGTGCCAGTATTTGTTCAAAATTTGTTTGACCTGCAGGTGTTCATTAGAGTAAGTGGTGATAATTCTAGTGTATTCATTAGAGTTAGTTGCATCCTTCTTATGGGAAAATAAGAGGACATATCTGTCTTTGTTGACAGCCCGATTGAATGCTTTTTTTTAGGCATTTATGACTATAGCCTCTTTCCAATAGGCGTTGTTTGAGGGCCTTCACTTCAAGTTGAAAGTCTCTATCATTTAAACAATTGCGTTTAATTCGCAGGTGCTGACTGTAGGGAATTGAGTTCACCAATGGTCTAGGGTGGAAACTCGATGAATGTAGAATAGTATTACCTGCAGTAGGTTTCCTAAAAAGTTTACATGATAGTAAATTATTGGAATCTTTGTAAATTTCAACATCTAGGAAAGTGATTTTGGAGGAATTGGATAACATGGTAAATTTTAAATCAAACTCACTACAGTTCAAGGCAATTAGGAATTCATCCAACAGGTTGATTGGGCCATCCCAGAGGACGAAGGTGTCATCGATGTACCCGTGCCAGATGATGACGTGGCACAGGTACATAGAGAGATCCTCACCCTCAAACATGGTTCGCTCCCATTCCTCCAGGTACAGGTTGGCGTAGCCAGGGGCACAGCAGATACCCATGGCTACCCCCTGTACCTGGAGGAAGTATCGGCCATCAAAAGAGAAGACATTGTATTTCAGTATATATTCAAGTGAAAGTGGTATGAATTCTTTGAAAAGATTCTTCATGGTGACTGGTTTGGGACAGTATTTTTCTAATGCATATCACTCCTTTGGTGTGTGGTAAAGAACTATAGAGAGTTACTACATCTATAGTCACCAAAGTGGGATGGGCAGGTACCTGTACTTCATCAATTATTTGTAAAAGATGAATGGTGTCTCTAACATAAGAAGGTAAAGATAATACAAAAGGTCTTAAGTGTTCATCTACTACTTTTGAGAGATTCTCTGTAATAGCACCATTCCCCGAAATTATGTGTCCGTCAGGGGGGTCCACATCCTTTTTATGAATTTTAGGGAGTGAGTAGAATGCAGCTACCCTGGGGAAGGAAGTACAAACAAAATTCCACATCTGTTTAGAAATTACATTGTTGTGATAGACGCTATCAATGAGCAGATAGAAATCCTCATTAACAACATTGATGATCTCTGATCTTATGGGTCGGTACCAGTCAGTATTGTTAAGAATTTTATTGCACATCGATACATACTTGTCATTGTCCATTAGGACAATATTGCCCCCTTTGTTGGAAGCTTTAATGGTTATGGTGTAGTTGGTAGATAGATTTTTCAAAGCCATCCTTTCATGTATAGTAAGATTGTACGCAGGGTAAGGCAGGGTAAGGTGTTTAAAGCTTTTATAACTTGACAAGTTAGCTTCAAATAGGTAGCAATTCCATGATTGGAACTGGGGGCTGGGTAGAGATATGGACCCTCTGAGGAGGAGAGGCACAGGTAGGCATTGAAGAGGAAGCCTGCGGGGTGTCGCAGCTGAAAAGGCAAAACAGTGGATCCTTAGGTAGAAGTAAATGCAAAGACTTATCAATGTATTTCAACACCTGGTCCCAAAACCTGCTTGACAGGTTTATAATCTGTGGAACAGGGATGGTCTTGGAGTTGTGCACCAAGGGCATGTGGAGAGAGAGGAGTCAGTTTTGCTGTGGCGAAACCGGAGATACGCCCGATGGGCAATTTTGTACTGGGCTTCTCGCCACGTTTTGCATATCACCAGAGAGTGTATTTTTTTTATATCCCGCAATGATCTTTTCTGGTGCGTCTTAGTCATCAAGGATAGAGATCCAGGGTTTGAAGGGAACAATGTGGTATTTTGAAGCCTGATGGGTGATGAGGTTGGAGTATCTCTGATATGGAGTATTGGTCCTGATCTATTAGGGCATCAATAAAAGAGCGTTGACAAAGGTTTTGGCGCAGGCTGAAGCAGGATCTGAGGTAGCTGGTTAGCTGATGATAGTGAAACACCTTTGATGGCGTGAGGGAGAACTGTTTAGTCAGTTCCGAAAAGGGTCTAAAAGTAAATTGGGCAGGATCAATAACTTTAGAGATGATTGTTATGCCTGAGGATGACCATTGAGCAAAGGCCTTGTGATCCATAGGAGGGGGGAAAAATTGGGTAGCCAAGTATGGGAAGATGATTTGAAAGTGTGAAGGATAGGCCCAGGAGTCTCTGTATTTCTCTCCAGGCAATCACAGTGTCTCTGATCAAGAGGATGGATCTCAGGGGCTGTGGAAGGGTGTGTAGCCTGGAGTGAAGGACAGCCTGGAGATTAAACGGAGACACAAAGTGCCCTCCAGCATGTAGTTAGAGTAATGAGAATTTTTAGACAACCAATAGATACCTTGTCTCAATAAGGCAGGAAAGATTATAGAATCTAATACTGGGCAGGCCCACTCCACCATCACTCTTCGGGAGACAGAGTTTTTGAAGGGCAATGCAAGGTTTTCTGCTGCGCCAAATAAACACGAGCAGTGCAGTGTCTATCTTTTGGGCATCAGTATGTTTCAGTAATAGAGGTAAGGTCTGTAATGGATACAATAGTCTAGTGAACGAGACCATTTTAAAGAGGTGGCATCTCCCAAATAACGAAAGGGGCAGGTCTGCCCATGCTTCCAACTCCTGTACAATCTTGGCTATCACCAGGGGGTTAGTTATAGCTATATAAAGAGGAGGGTACCCAGGTAGGGTATATGATGTTTCGCTACTATAAATGGGGATGAGCCCATCCATACTCGAGCCAGCTGTGGGTTGAGAGCCAAAATTTCACTCTTGTCAAAATTAATCCGGAGCTCCAAACAGGCCTGGAAGTTCACAAACAGGTCTCGGAGGAGTGAAGTATCCGAGGAAGGTTTGGTTGAGAATAAAAGGACGTCATCGGCGAATAGAGCCGAACGTAGGACTTGGTTGCCTACCGTGACACCACTGACCCCTGATGGTGGGTTTAGAAGTCTGGAGAGTGGTTCAATGTTAAAAAGAAGAGGGGATGGGGGCAGCCTTGTCATGTGCCTTTAGTGAGTGGTATGTTAGAGGACATGAAATTAGGAGTAACAAGGCGGGCCGTTGGTGAGGAGTGCATTTTTTGGACAAATTGTAATATGGGGCCAGTCATTCCAGTTGCTCTCATGACCATGAAGAGCCAAGAAAAGCTGATGTTATCAAAAGCTCTCTCGGAATCCAGCGACACAATGGCTGTGTCAAGGTCAGGATGCATCTTAGCAAATTCAAGGGCCAGTAGAACCTTACGAATGTTGAGAGTAGCAGACCGCCCCTCAGGACAAAACCTGATTGAGCTGGATGGAGGATTGATGAAAAGATATGTGCTAGACGGGATGCAACGATTTTGGAGAGAATTTTCGTCTCAACGTTGATTAGGGATATAGGCCTATATGAACCTGGTAGGAGGGGATCTTTTCCCTTTTTGGCGATGAGTTTGATGTGTGCCTGAGCACCCGAGGGAAGGTATGGGCCCTCAGTCCACATTGCTTTATAGACATGGGATAGGGTATCAGGAATAAACTCAGATGTCAATTTGAAGAATTCTGCTGAAAAGCTTCCTGGGCCAGGGGCTTTTCCATTAGAGAGGGATTTAATAGTAGAGCATATGTCCTCAGGGGAAATGGGGGCATTTAAAGTCTCCAACTGGTCAGGGGACAGGGTAGGTAGTTTAAATGCCGTGAGTAATTTGTTTGCTGCTTCTACGTCGATAGGGTCTTCCGAGTAGAGGCTGGTGTAGTACTTAGTGAGGGTGGCCCTAATCTCAGAGGGCGCATTAGTAATATCTCCATTAGAGGAGCATAGAGCTCCAACATGAGTCGGCCGCTGGCGTCCCGAGCATAGCTTCGCTAAGAGCTTCCCTGCCTTATTGCCGTATCTATGAAAATGGAGAGCGGAGTAAGATTGTCTAGTAATCTCTTGCTGTACAGACCAGTGGTCAAAGGCACGCTTGGCTGCTTGCCATGCAAGCATGTTGGCTACAGTATAGTTTAACGTTAGGGCACAGTGTGCCAGGTGTAGGGAGTCACTGGCCTTCAAATATTGGAGACGAGTTTGTTTCTTAAATTGAGCTTTATAGGATATAATGCGTCCTCTTAGAAAAGCTTTCCCCGTCTCCCAAAACAAATTTAGGGTGGAGATGAGCCCCATTGGTTTCTACAAATTCAGCCCAGGCAGTGCGAAGGGTGTGTAAGTTTTGTTTTGTTAGCCAAAAAAGATGGGAAACACCAGGTGCCTGCATTGTGGGGGGTTAAAAACCCAGACATCTGGATACTAATAGGGGAGTGGTCAGAGATGACAATGTCTTCGATGATCGACGAGGAGACAAAGGGGAGTATACCCGGTGAGCAGAAAAGGTAGTCTATACGGGAAAATGAATTATGGGGAGGGAAGAAAAAGGTAAATTCACGATCAGTGGGGTGGGAGATGTGCCAAATATCTGCAAAGTGAAGTGAGGAAGCCGATTGAGCTAAAATGGTGGGAGTGTCACCCGTGTGATCTCGGCTTGCAGGGCCCGAGGTACGGTCTTCAGCCGTATGCATGACAGTATTGAAGTCCCCCCCATAAGATGAAAGTTTTCAGGAATTTGTAAGACCCAGAAGGTAAGATCTTGAAAGAAGGGCTGTCCAGGGGAATTGGGGCATATATGTTAGATATAGCGATGTCACGTGAGGCAACCATCAGGTGGAGAGCGATTCTGCGGCCCTCTGAATCCGTCTCAAAGGAGCGAATGGTATAGTGGAGATTTTTGTGGAGTAAAATTACTACCCCAGCTTTGCGTCCCACAGCTGGCGAGCCATAAACCTCACCTACCCATGATTTGCACAGGCGAGAGAAGTCATCTGCAGCTAGATGGGTCTCCTGTAAAAGAGCAACATCTGCTCGCAGGCGCTTAAGGTGTCTTAAAATCTGCATACGCTTATGAGGGGAGCGTAGCCCCTTGACATTCCACGAAATTACCTTTAGGTGATTCCCATCATCCGAAGGAGCCATGGCTGAGGCAGTATTAGGTAGATGCGAAATGGCCCGATTAGGGGTAGTGCTACTGCAGTTATTGCCCCGTCAGATCCGGAACCATTGGAACCTTGGCAAAATCCTAGAGAAAAATTGAGAGATAAAAGATTAAATGACCAGATGCATAAGGCAATAACAAACAGGAGGGTAGGCCTCCAAAAACATTCCATGAACTTCACTTTTTTCCCCATGGAGCCACCACCTAAATCGCCCCTGCCAAGGAGCACCTTCTCAGCATATGCCGACATGGGGTAGCTCCGAGGAGGGGTGTCCAAGGGGATGGGGGGAGAGGGTAAGGGAAAGAGAAAGGAGATCAGGGAAGGGGAGGGAGAGGGAGATAGGAAGGGGAGAAGAATAAGGGGGAGAGGGGAAAGGAGGGGAGGGGAACCTGAGATCAATCAGGGATGACCCATACACGTATTAAGCAAGTTGGGAGTAGCCAGATGTGGCAAAAATTTGTTATTATTTGGGCCCACTGGAGTAGGCAAGTCAGAGATAGAGGGCTAGGACCACTAGGTCTGAGAGGGCCTAAACCATCAGGCTCAAATAGAGAAGGGGCAAACCATGTGAGTTAGCAGGAGCATGTAGTCAGCGGTGTTCAGAGCGGTCCCCTGCAAGGCCGACGTGCACCCTTTTGTAGGGGGGCTTTTGGGGACTTTGCTGGCCCGTAGAGAACAGAGGGGATTTCCTGTACACAGAAGACTGGTTAGAAGGGTCCTCCTGTTCCATGTCGGAAGGTTGTGTTGCATTGAGGTAGTGCTCCGCTTCAGATAGAGAGGTGAAGGAAACACGTTCACCCATGGCAGGTTGGATTTGCAGGATCGTTGGGTACGCCAGAGCAAATTTGATGTGGTTGTTGTAGAGGGACGAACAGATCCCCAAGAAAGCCTTACGTTGTCGCATAACTTCAACGGGGTAGTCAGCAAATAGTAGTAATGGGAGGTCATCCACAGAGAGGTTGCGTTGATGGCAGAATTTTTGAAGTATGGCTTGTTTATCTGCATAGTTTAGGTACCTAACAATTACAGGACGGGGCTTGGAGTGAGACTTCGACAGCTGTCCAATACGGTGCGCCCGTTCCACCAGGCAAGGGGTGTGGAGCCCCAGCTGCTCTGGGATGGTGGTGGAGCAGATGGTGGTGAGCGAGGAGGAGGAATAAGATTCAGGGAGACCTATGATGCGCAAATTGTTGTGTCTGGAATGATTTTCAAGATCGTCCTCTTTGTCCTGGAGTTCCCTTTGGATTGAGGAGAGCCTGGTTACAGAAGCAGATGTTGCAGCAGCAGCTTCGTCTTCCATGGAAGAGGTCCGCTCCTCTGCCTGGTCAATTCTGAGGGTTTGGAAGAAAGAGATTAAGTTTGCGCAAACCTACATAGCACAATGTGTGATAAAATCAAATAAAAAAAAAAAACATAAAAAAATATTAACATTTAAGTACGTGTGGTGAATCAAAAAATAGAATAAAAAATAAAAAGGTGTTGACTTTCAAGTCCTTATGATGTTTGGAAAAAAAAAAAAAATATATATAAAATATTATATATATATATATATATATATATATATATATATATATATATATATATATATATATATATATATATATATTATATTTTATATATATATATATATATATATATATATATATATATATATATATATATATATAATAAATGGTTATATCAAACATTCAAGTAGAAATTCAGGCTTCCAATTCAGTACTGATTCATAAGGGGGTGCCGCTTACCGGATAAGGTGGATCCCCAATTACAGAGATCAGAAAGGCTCAGCAACCTGGATATTCCTTCCAAGATACCAAGGACTGATGTGACACACGCTTAGTAATGGATCCAATCAATCATAGGTGTTCCTCAATGCGCTTCCCAGAACAGTATACCTCCCGACATGGCAGATAGCTGTTGCATGCAATGTTTCCACACCGCTATAGACACTCTTCCTATTTATCTCCCAAAATCAATTTTGTTATCAGTCTAAGCCTCCGTTCCCAGTTGAAGCCTTGTACGGGGAAACGCGCCGGGTGGAGCACTAGTCTCTGACGTCACCATGCATCAGCTGGCTGGCCTGAGCCATGGCTGTTTCAAAATTAATTTTATCACTTGTGGATGTTAGTGTATCATGGAAGTCTTTGCAATAAATGCTTTTAACGGAAATACTACACTATGAAGCTTGTTCTTCTTTTGCCTGGTAAACGAAATTGATTTTGAGAGATAAATAGGAAGAGTGTCTATTTCGGTGGAAGCATTGCATGCAACAGCTATCTGCCGTGTCAGGAGGTATACTGTTCTGGGAAGCGCATTGAGAGGAACATCTATGATTGATTGGATCCATTACTAAGCGTGTGTCACATCAGTCCTTGGTATCTTGGAAGAAATATCCAGGTTGCTGAGCCTTTCTGATCTCTGTAATTGGGGATCCACCTTATCCGGTAAGCGGCACCCCCTTATGAATCAGTACTGAATTAGAAGCCTGAATTTCTACTTGAATATTTGATATCACCATTTATTATATACAGTCAGGTCCATAAATTTTGGGACATCAACACAATTCTAATCTTTATGGCTCTATACACTACCACAATGGATTTGAAATTAAACGAAAAAAGATGTACTTTAACTGAAGACTTTTAGCTTTAATTTGAGGGTATTTACATCCAAATCAGGTGAACGGTGTAGGAATTACAACAGTTGTATATGTGCCTCACACTTTTTAAGGGACCAAAAGAAATGGGACAATTGGCTGCTCAGCTGTTCCATGGCCAGGTGTATGTTATTTCCTCATTATCCCATTTACAAAGAGCAGATAAAAGGTCCAGAGTTCATTTCAATTGTGCTATTTGCATTTGGAATCTGTTGCTGTCAACTCTCAATATGAGATCCAAAGCGCTGTCACTATCAGTGAAGCAAGCCTTCATTAGGCCGAAAAAACAAAACAAACCCATCAGAGAGATAGCCAAAACATTAGGTGTGGCCAAATGAACTGTTTGTAACATCCTTAAAAAGAAAGAATGCACCGATGAGCTCAGCAACACCAAAAGACCACGGAAAGCAACTGTGGTGGATGACCGAGTTCTTTCCCTGGTGAAAAAAAACACCCTTCTCAACAGTTGGCCAGATCAAGAACACGCTCCAGTAGGTAGGTGTATGTGTGTCAAAGTCAACAATCAAGAGAAAACTTCACCAGAGTGAATACAGAGGGTTCGCCACAAGATGTAAACCATTGGTGAGCCTCAAAAACAGGAAGGCCAGATTAGAGTTTGCCAAACAACATCTAAAAAATCCTTCACAGTTCTTGAACAACATCCTATGGACAGATGAGACCAAGATCAACTTGTGCCAGAGTGATGGGAAGAGAAGAGTATGGGGAAGGAAAGGAACTGCTTATGATCCAAAGCATACCACCTCATCAGTGAAGCATGGTGGTGGTAGTGTCGTGGCGTGGGCATGTATGGCTGCCAATGGAACTGGTTCTCTTGTATTTATTGATGATGTGACTGCTGACAAAAGCAGCAGGATGAATTCTGAAATGTTTCGGGCAATATTATCTGCTCATATTCAGCAAAATGCTTCAGAACTCATTGGACCGCACTTCACAGTGTAAATGGACAATGACCCGAAGCATACTGAGAAAGCAACCAAAGAGGTGGAATGTTGTGCAATGGCCAAGTCAATCACCTGACCTGAATCCGATTGAGCATGCATTTCACTTGCTGAAGACATAACTGAAGGGAAAATGTCCCAAGAACAAGCAGGAACTGAAGACAGTTGCAGTATAGGCCTGGCAGAGCATCACCAGGGATGAAACCCAGTGTCTGATGATGTCTATACGTTCCAGACTTCAGGCTGTAATTGACTGAAAAGGATTTGCAGCCAAGTATTAAAAAGTGAAAGTTTGATGGATGATTGATTGATGGATGATGTGCCCCATTACTTTTGGTCCCTTAAAAAGTGGGAGGCACATATACAAACTATTGTAAATAAATACTAATAAATGTAAATACCCTCAAATTAAAGCTGAAAGTCTGCAGTTAAAGCACATCTTGTTTGTTTCATTTCAAATCCATTGTGGTGGTATATGGAGCCAAAAAGATTAGAATTGTGTCGATATCCCAATATTTATGGACCTAACTGTATATATATTTTTCCAAACATCATAAGTCAACACCTTTTTATTTTTATTTTTCATTTTCATTTTTGATTCACCACACAGACTTGAATGTCAGTATTTGGTTTTATCACACATTGTGCTATGTAGGTTTGCGCAAACTTAATCTCTTTTTCCCCCATTATCTGTGAGCTGTATATTCAGGCTAATTAGGTTGCAGCACCTACACTTAATCACATCACCAATCATGGTTAAGAAATTAACCCCATATTATTTATTTTTTTAAATTCTTGTTTCAGCACTATTATTTGTTGTTTTCCAAGAGCAAGAGACAGCGCAGGTTTTTTCCCCCATTATCCATTTCTGAGGGTTTGCAATTGTATTTCCTTATGTAGGTGCTCTAGCCCTTTAAGGATGCCATGGTCTACTGCCTCGGTGACCATTGAGGTGAGGAGCGCTACCACAGCCTGGGCTATGCTGGCAGGAGAGGCAGGGTCCATTTGTGGGAGTGTGGAGGGCTCCTGAGAGAGAGCGGGCACTTGTGCTGTATTCAAGGCACACTAATCAAGGGGCGCCATGTTGGCTGCAGCATGAGCTGTGTCCCCTGATTACGGGGGGGGGAGTGGGGGCCGTGGATTGCTCCACAAAGCAGTCCACTGTGTTTTCCCAGGGGAGAGGGAGGTAGAAGGAGGGGGTACCTCGGATCTGGCAGGCTTAGTAGCAAGGTTTTGGAGGAGCATGGTGGGAGCTGAAGTCTCCTAGCTCCTCTCCGTGTGGTGCCAGAACCGGAAGTTGAACTGGGCAACTTCTTAAGTGGAATACAATGAGACATTTTCGAGAACCGGTCAACCACTATAAGGATAACTGTGTTGCCCCAGGAGTTGGGTAACTCCACAATGAAATCCATAGACAGGTGGTTCCAGGGCCTCTCTCCATTGGGTTGTAGGAGGCCTTCTGGAAGGTGTCGTGGAGTCTTACTTTGAGCACACACGGAACAGGCAGCTACGAAAGCAGTCACATCAGCACATAGACAAGGTCACCAGAATAGTTGGGAAATGGCCCAAAAGAGTTGACTCTTCCCAGGGTGGCCAGCAGCTTTGGGAGAATGGTAAGTCACGGCAGTACGGAGACTCTCTGGGACAAAGCAGCAGTCACAAGGTTTCTCAGGAGGAGCATGAACCTGAGCAGCAAGAATTGTGTCACTTAAAGGAGAAGTGAGACTGGTGCGAACCGTAGCCAGAATATGATCAGGAGGAACCACAGGAACCGGAACTGACTCCATCTATGAAGTGGCGGAAAATTGTTGTGACAAATCGTCAGCCCTTACATTCTTAGTACCGGGTAAGAATGAAACAATGTAATTGAAACTAGACAAGAAAAGAGCCCATTGCGCCCTTCTGGGAGAGAGGCGCTTAGCCTCAGACAAGAATGTGAGATTCTTATGGTCAGTAAGAATGAGAACCAGCACAGTGGTACCTTCAAGGAGATGCCTCTATTCTTTCAAGCCTAAAATGATTGCTAACAGCTCTTTGTCACCAATCTCGTAATTGCACTCCTCAGGTGACAATTTCTTGGAAAAGTAGCCACAAGGATACATAGCGCTCTCAGAGGTAGGACGTTGAGACAGAAGGGTGCCAACTCCAGTCTCAGAAGCATCAACCTCAAGGATAAAATGTAACATAGGATCAGGATGTGCCAACACAGGAGCAGAAACAAAGGCAACCTTGAGACTCTCAAAGGCCTTATTATACTCCAGAGACCAACACTGTGGGTTACTGTCCTTTCTGGTCATATCAGTCAGGGGCTTGACCAGAGACGAGAAGTTACGAATAAAACTTACGATAATAGTTGGCCAAGCCAAGAAAATGCTGCAGAGGACATAAACCCACAGGTCGGGGCCACTGTAGGAGTGCTGAAAGTTTCTCTGGGTCCATCGAAAAACCAGCAGTGGAAATGACATAACCCAGGAATTTAACCTGTTCACGATGGAATTCGCACTTCCCCAATTTACAAAAGAGATTGTTCTCTCTTAGCTTCTGAAGCACACGGCAGACATCTGTGTGGTGGCTAACCAGGGACTTTGAAAATATGAGGATATCATCGAGATAAACCACCACACATAACTGCAACAAATCTCGGAGGGCATTGTTAATAAATTTCTAGAAAACTGCCAGGGCGTTACAAAGGCCAAAAGGCATTACAAGGTACTCATAATGGCCTGTTCTGGTATTAAACGCAGTTTTCCACTCGTCGCTTTCCTTAATCCTCACAAGATTGTATGCCTCTCTCAAATCAAGCTTCGTGAAAACCGTTGCTCCCTTGAGGTGGTCAAATAACGCTCGTGAAACGATTGAAACCCCTATAATCAATACAAGGTCTCAGTTCACCACTCTTCTTCACAAAGAAGAGACCAGCAACAGCAGGAGATGAGGATTTGCAGATGAAACCTTGAGAAAGTGCGTCTGCAACATACCCCTCAATGACCTTATCCTCAAAGACTGACAAAGTGTAAACCTGGCCATGAGGGGGTATGGCACCAGGTTGAAGGTCAATTGCACAATCATATGACCGGTGTGGAGGCAAACTACTGGCTTGACCTTTGTCAAAATCGTGGTACTCCTCCAGCAGGGAGGAGAGAGACGAAGTGCACAGGACCTTGGCTACCTTCTGGAAGCATGTCTTACTGCATTGTGGCGACCAGGAGAGAACCTCAGCACAGAGCCAATCAAAAGAGGGGTTGTGCCTCTGTAACCAAGGATAAGCAATAACCAGCTGAATCTTAGGTGAGGAAATAACTTGGAATTGGATTATCTCATGGTGAAGAGCCCCTAAGGCCTTGGACAACGGAACAGTCTCATGAGTCACATGGGCAGGCTGTAGAAGTCTCCCATCAAGAGCCTCAATGGCAAGTTGAGTGTCAAACAGCTGCAGCAGAATCGAGTGCTTTGATACAAAGGCAACATCAATGAACAGGCCTGTAGCCCCAGAGTCGATTAGAGCTTGTATCTCGACGGATGACTCAGCCCAAGAAAGGGTAACAGAAACTAGGGTGTAGCCTGGATAACTGGGGATGAAACAATGCCACCTAAGGTCTGTCCATGACAGGACCTCACGGTTCGGGCGTTCCCTGGACGGGGAGGACAAGACTTCAAAAAAAGTGA
The DNA here is from genome assembly GCF_042186555.1 of Aquarana catesbeiana. Classification (NCBI taxonomy): domain Eukaryota; kingdom Metazoa; phylum Chordata; class Amphibia; order Anura; family Ranidae; genus Aquarana; species Aquarana catesbeiana. Next base: position 377,274,542 of record NC_133328.1, on the reverse strand, counting down.
CCTGCCTGGCCACAATAAAGGCACAATCTCTCCCTCCTCCTGGGGTTAGGATGTATCCGATCGAGGATCAGGAATTTAACTTTGGGAAAAGTTCCACCATGTACTAGGGATACATGGCGTCCCAGGGGGAGGTCAGGATCACATGTCTGCATACTAAGGATGTGCCTGTAGGCTCTTCTCCAAAATTCCAATTTGGTCTTTCCAATATAAAAACAATTGCAACTACATTGTAACATGTACACCACCCCAGGAGTTCTGCAATTAGCAAAATGCCTGGGGTGAAATACTTTACCGTTAGGGAGAGTATGGTTTCTTTGCGTCAACATGCATTTGCAGTAGTGACAAGAACCACATATAAAGGTGCCTTTGTATTCGCTATTGACAATTCTATCACTGATGGAAGTGGCTCTTCTGAACGTAAAGAGGGGTTTACCTGGAACAAATTGACCCAAAGATGGATCTAGGGTCAACATATGCCAGTACTTCTCAATGATTTTTTTAACTTGATATTGTTGGTTAAATTTAGTTATGATCCGTAATTTATTTGTATCATTACGTTTAGTGGCATCGAATAGAGTATTTCTAGGGTTCATCAATACTTGCTTAAAGGACCTTTTCAGGGAGGCATGTGAGTAGCCTCTTGCGAGGAGTCTATCGCGTAATTTGCCTGCTTCTTTTATAAAGGTGTCCTCATCTGTGCAATTGCGTTTAATCCTTAGATATTGGGAATATGGAATGGAATTAATAAGAGGTTGTGGATGGAAACTTGTAGCGTGAAGTATTATATTTCCTGCAGTACTTTTTCTATATAGTTTGCTACATAGGTTTCCCTGTTCACCCTTATAAATTTCTACATCCAAAAATGTTATCCGATTCTTATCAGAAGACATGGTAAAATTTAGATTAAAATAATTTTTGTTCATTCTTAGAAGGCACTGCTCGAGTATGTCATAGGGGCTGTCCCAGATGACAAAAATGTCATCGATATGGCGGTACCACCCCATAATGTGGTCAGTATAGATGGTCAGATTTTCATCAGCCAAAAACATTTTCTCCCACTCCCCCAGGTACAGGTTGGCATACGATGGGGCACAACATGTCCCCATCGCAACCCCCTGCACCTGGAGGTAGTGGGAGCCGTTAAAGGTAAAAACATTGTGTGTAAGGACATACGCGAGCAGTGCGAGAATGAATTAATTATAGACAGAGTCAGTGGCAGTATTTTGTTGTAGAATATGTTTGATGGCTGCTAGGCCTCTAGGATCGTGTGGGATCAAACTATACAAAGTTTCTACGTCTATTGTGACCAAAAGGGCTTGATCCGGAACATTGAGTTCATCCAAGATTTACAGAAGGTGGGCTGTGTCTCTCACGTAGAATGGCAATGATGTTACATGAGATCTTAAAAATTCATCCACCTATTTACGAGCATTGTCACTAATTGAGCCAATTCCTGAGATAATAGGTCTTCCTGGCGGATTTATGGGATTTTTGTGAATTTTAGGAAGTATGTAGAACATGGGAACCTTAGGAAAGTAATTTCTGATAAAGTTCCATGTCTGTTTGCTAACTGTGTTGTTTAGAAAGGCAGAGTCTACTAATGCATAGAATCTTTATTGTATTTTTCGATAATGGTTGCCGGAATTCGGCGATACCAATCGAGATTATTGAGAATCTTTTTGCATATGTTGATGAAGTCTTCACTGTTAAGAAGAATAACGTTTTCACCTTTATCTGAAGGTTTAATAGTAGGGATGAGCTTCGAGTTCGAATCGAACTCATGTTCGACTCGAACATCAGCTGTTCGCCAGTTCTCCGAACAGCGAACAATTTGGGGTGTTCGCGGCAAATTCAAAAGCCGCAGAACACCCTTTAAAAGTCTATGGGAGAAATCAAAAGTGCTAATTTTAAAGGCTTATATGCATGGTATTGTCATAAGAAGTGTTTGGGGACCTGGGTCCTACCCCAGGGGACATGGATCAATGCAAAAAAAAGTTTTAAAAACGGCCGTTTTTTCAGGAGCAGTGATTTTAATAATGCTTAAAGTGAAACAATAAAAGTGTAATATTCCTTTAAATTTCGTACCTGGGGGGGTGTCTATAGTATGCCTGTAAAGGGGCGCATGTTTCCCATGTTTAGAACAGTCTGACAGCAAAATGACATTTCAAAGGAAAAAAAGTCATTTAAAACTACTCGTGGCTAGTAATGAATTGCCGGTCCGACAATACACATAAAAGTTAATTGATAAAAACGGCATGGGAATTCCCCACAGGGGAACCCCGAACCAAAATGAAAAAAAAAAAGACTTGGGGGGTCCCCCTAAATTCCATACCAGGCCCTTCAGGGAAACCCCGGCCAAAATTTAAAAAAAAAAAATGGCATGGGGTCCCCCTCAAAATCTATACCAGACCCTTAAGGTCTGGTATGGATTTTAAGGGGAACCCCGCGCCAAAATAAAAAAAGAAAATGGCGTGCACGCAACCTGGCAGGCCGCAGGAAAAGAGGGGGGGATGAGAGAGTGCCCCCCTCCTGAACCATACCAGGCCACATGCCCTCAACATTGGGAGGGTGCTTTGGGGTAGCCCCCCAAAACACCTTGTCCCCATGTTGATGGGGAAAAGGGCCTCATCCCCACAACCCTTGCCCGGTGGTTGGGGTCTGCGGGTGGGGGGCTTATCGGAATCTGGACGCCCCCTTTAACCCCCAGATCCCAGCCCTCCCCCCTGTGTGAAATGGTAAGGGGGTACAAAAGTACCCCTATCATTTCACTAAAAAACTGTCAAAAATGTTAAAAATGACAAGAGACAGTTTTTGACAATTCCTTTATTTAAATGCTTCTTCTTTCTTCTATCTACTATCTTCTTTCTTCTATCTTCTATCTTCCTTTGTTTTTTTCCTCCATCTTCTTCTATTGGTTCTTCTGGTTCTTCCTCCGATGTTCTTGTCCGGCATCTTCCTCCGCGGCGTCTTCTTTCCTTCTTCTCTTCGGGCCGCTCCGCATACATGATGGCATGATGGGAGGCTCCCGCTGTGTGACGCTTCTCCTCTTCTGACGTTTCTCAAATAAACAGGGGGGCGGGACCACCCGGTGACCCCACCCCACTCTGACGCACGGGGACTTCCCTGTGACATTCCCCGTTACATCACGGGGAATGCCACAGGGAAGTCCCTGTGCAGAAGTCCCCGTCAAGTCCCCGTGCTTCAGAGGGGGGCGGGGTCACCGGGTGGCCCCCCATTATTTAAGAACAGTTAGAAGAGGAGAAGCGTCACACAGTGGGAGCCTCCCATCATGCCATCATGTATGCGGAGCGGCTCGAGGAGAAGAAACCGAAGGAAGATAGCAGATAGAAGAAAGAAGATAGAAGAAGAAAGAAGAAGCATTTAAATAAAGAAATTGTCAAAAACTGCCTCTTGTCATTTTTAACATTTTTGATACTTTTTTTGTGAAATGGTAGGGGTACATCCCCTTACCATTTCACACAGGGGGAGGGCCGGGATCTGGGGGGTCCCCTTGTTAAAGGGGGCTTCCAGATTCTGATACGCCCCCGCCCGCAGACCCCCACAACCACCGGGCAAGGGTTGTGGGGGTTGTGGGGATGAGGCCCTTGTCCCCATCAACATGGGAACAAGGTGTTTTGGGGGGGCTACCCCAAAGCACCCTCCCAATGTTGAGGGCATGTGGCCTGGTACGGTTCAGGAGGGGGGGCGCTCTCTCGTCCCCCCTCTTTTCCTGCGGCCTGCCAGGTTGCGTGCTCAGACAAGGGTCTGGTATGGATTTTTGGGGGGACCCCACACAATTTTTTTTAAATTTTGGTGCGGGGTTCCCCTTAAAATCCATACCAGACTTGAAGGGTCTGGTATAGATTTTGAGGGGGACCCCACGCCATTTTTTTTTACATTTTGGCCGGGGTTCCCCTTAATATCCATACCAGACCTGAAGGTCCTGGTATGGAATTTAGGGGGACCCCCATGTCTTTTTTTAAATTTTGGTTTGGGGTAACCCTGTGGGGAATTCCCATGCCGTTTTTATCAATGAACTTTTATGTGTATTGTTGGTGTGTAAGTAGTTTTAAATGACTTTTTTTCCTTTAAAATGTCATTTTGCTGTCAGACTGTTCTAAACATGGGAAACATGCGTGCCTTTACAGGCATGCTATAGACACCCCCCAGGTACGAAATTTAAAGGAATATTACACTTTTATTGTTTCACTTTAGGCATTATTAAAATCACTGCTCCCGAAAAAACGGACGTTTTTAAAACTTTTTTTGCATTGATCCATGTCCCCTGGGGTAGGTCCCAGGTCCCCAAACACTTTTTATGACAATACCATGCATATAAGCCTTTAAAATTAGCACTTTTGATTTCTCCCATAGACTTTTAAAGGGTGTTCCGCGGCTTTCGAATTTGCCGCGAACACCCCAAATTGTTCGCTGTTCGGCGAACTGGCGAACAGCCAATGTTCGAGTCGAACATGAGTTCGACTCAAACTCGAAGCTCATCCCTAATTGACAGTAAAAACCACGGCTAAAAGACTTTTAACGGAGACAGTGTGCAGGTTTATGGTGTTCCAGAGGTTATAGAGAGTGACCAGGGGCCAGCTTTCACGGCCTCAGTAACCAAAGTGATATGGGCAGCTTTAGGAGTCACAGTATCTTTCCACACCCCATACCATCCTCAGAGCAGTGGGAAGGTGGAAAGATTAGACAGCATAATAAAAGTTAGAATGCTGAAAATGTCTCAGTAAATGGGGATGAGTTGGCCTTAGACAGCCTACCCATTTCCTTATTCAGTGTTAGGTACACTCCAAGGGGAAACCATGGTCTGTCACCCTATGGGATAATATTTGGTTCAGCCCCCAGACTAGGTTGTTATTTCCTACAACAGTTGCAGCTCCAATCTGATGTAATAACTGATTATGTGACTGCTTTATCTTGAGAATTAATCTATATCCATTTGGAAATATTCTCCTCCATTCCAGATCCTGAACGAGATACAGGATCACACAAGTTGGTCCCCGGAGATTGTATCCTGGTAAAGAAGTTTGTGAGAAAACACACCCTTGAACCCAGATATGATGGTCCTCTCCGGGTTCTCCTAACAAGTGCCACATCAGTCAAGGTGGCCGAGAAGAACACATGAACACATGCCTCCCACTGCAAGAAAGTCCAGAGGCCACTCCACAAATAGAACCAGACTTAAACGACACACCCAGGCCTAACAGGAGGCATAGGAGTGCCCCAGCAGGAAGCTTTGACCCCCATGTATACGTAGACACCATAGGGGTCCCTAGAGGGGTCCCAGATGAAGTAGCAGCAGGATTCAAATCTTTGGTCCCCATCATCACTGTAAACAAGAATGTAGACTGGATAAATTACATCTACTATAACCAACAAAGGTTTGTCAATTACACCAGAGATGCACTCCAAGGTTTAGCCGAACAACTAAAAGCCGCGTCACACATGACTTTCCAAAACCATATGGCCTTAGACATGCTCCTAACTGAAAAGGGGGGTATGTGCAAAATGGTGCCTAAAACAGGTACATGTTGTACCTACATCCCAGATAACACTGGCCCAAACGGTAAGGTGACTTTGGCCATCAGGAAACTTGAGGATTTGTCCGAGGAACTAAGAAAGAATTCAGGGCTCACCGACCCTTGGGATCAATATTTCACCTGGATTAGGGGAGGGTGGCAGGGATTACTAACACAGACAGGGATAACCATCCTGATAATTTTGGTGACCTTGGCTGCTATGGTTTGCTGTATTCTCCCCTGTCTTAAAAAGTGTGTAGGGAAAGTCCTCCTACATTTATGGAAATACCAGATGAAAATGATGAAATGCACTCCGTTACAGTCACCTCCCCTCGAGAAGCAACGCCATAAGGTTACAGGGACAGACAGCACCTGATTGCCCCTCCCAGCTGTATCGAGTAGGGTAATGAGTTAGTCATTGCTTTCCTCTATATACAGTTGAAAAGAGTTGCAGGGGAACGGGCCAGGGGTTGGATTTTAAGTGTAAGGGACAGATTTTAAATAGACATTTTCAAGGGGGAACTGTAATAGATGTGAATAAGGTGTTACTAGGTAAAAATATTAAAATGGCTATTTCAAATGTAATATTGCATCAGAAGCTTGAAATGTTAAAATCCTTAACTTTAAGACTTTTCAGAAAACAGCAGATATCTGCTAGTTCCTTATTTTCAGTCTGAAGCCAAACCGCAAAGGTTTATAAACAGGCTGCCTTTCCAAGAAGTTGCACCAACAGCAGACATGACGTCAACATCCAATGCTTGAAGGGGAAACTACCAAGATAATTTAATAAAAGTTATGATTTAATGCTGAAATCAGTACTAAAACTGCTGACACTGTTAGAATCTTATGTATTGTCATAACAACATGTTTTGCATATACTGTATTCTTTGTCTAACAGAAAGTGTATAAAACTAACTAGAAAAGCGGAAATAAACTCAGAAGTTTTTCATTCTGAACTAAGTGTCAGAGCATGATTACTTCATGGCATGCATGTTTTTTAATTTGATAAAGGGGTAGATATAATAATATCAGATTTTGTTCTGAATCCAAAACACAGGTGTGCCACAATCACTCAGCAGCCCCTACAGGGGTACCGCTACACTGGAGTGAACCAACTCTGCTAGATCAGTTTCGCTTAGGACTTTCTGAAACCCTTAAGGATGAGTTGGCCAGAGTCTCCTTGTGTATACAGATTGATCGCAGATTACGGGAGAGAAGACAAGAAAGGTGCAATACTTACAATATTCCTCAGAGGCGCAATTTCTTCTGTGCCCCTTGCAATTCTGACATATCCTCCAAAGCTCCCACAGAGGAACCAATGCAGATTGGACTAGCCCGAGGACCTCTCTCTGATATAGAGAAATCTTGTCGTAGATCTAAAAGGACTATGTTTATATTGTGGAAATCCAGGACATCAAGTGAAGGAATGTAAGGCTAACCCAAGTTCTAGGGGAGGTAAGCAATCTAATATATCCTTCACCTCACAACAATTGCTACATACAATGTCCTCTCTTCGGATCATCTCTCTCTTTACAGTGGAATAAAAAGCCTTTGAATCTTAATGCAATGATCAATTCCGGAGCTAGTGGCTGCTTTATGCACACTACATTAGCTAAAGCTTTGTCAGTACCTACTACCAATAAAGAAGCACCTACACAAATACAGCTAATAGATGGAACTTCTTTAAAATCTGGTTTTATTACCACAGAAACCATTCCTCTAGAAATGACCGTGGGATCATGCCATAGAGAGACACTCTTAACCTTGTCTGTTCTCCCATTTTTCCGCTGGTATTAGGAATAAATTGGTTACGGAGGCACAACCTTACAGTAGACTAGCAAACTGGTGTATTAAAGTTTTCTTCTACGCACTGTCTATCTAGTTGTCTAATGCCTTAAGCTGTGAATCTGACCTTGGAACCTACTACTAATGACATAAAGGAGAGAAATTGGGACTTTTAAAGCGTACACATATACAAATTTAGAAAAATAGAAAATATTTATTGAATTAAAAATACATATGTGAAAGGGGTATAAAACCACAGTACACCATTAACAAATATCAAAAGAAGTAAGTTGTCTCCCTACATGTTTCGCTGTTCACGGCTTCTTCAGGAGAATCTGTTACTAAATAATAAACTCTGTGAGTATAGACTGATCACTATAATAAAGAAATATATAAATCAAAAAAACACAATTTGGAAAAAGGAACATACAAAAACAAAACAGCAAACAACAATCCATAGAGATTGTTAGTATCATAGACTGATAAACAATGAACAATAAGCATGTTCTAACCATGGCACCAACCTTCAAAATTTCAAAAATACAGTCATTAATAGTTGAGGAAGGGCAAGCAGGGCCATTTGGGAGAATCATAGAGAAGGGTAATAGACTGGGAAGAACAGAAAGTCCATCTGAATTGAAGGTAAAAATGCAAACAACAGGAGTATAAATTAATATTTGAACATTTGGACAAAAAAAAAAGGGAGAAGGTTGCAAAAGCCTACTCCCTAATAATAGCCTACCTAAATGAATTTTTGAGCCAGTCAAGATCTTTATAGTAACAGCAGGTTATATTTGCTCCATTGCAAGCAAGGGAAAAAAAATAGACTTTTTGAATCAAAAAGATTCTCAAAGTATTCCAAAATTCCCTTAAAAAGAAATACAGAAACAAACTTGCAATAAAAAGTATTTTTTTGAATGAAGACTAAGGTAACAAAGTCCAAATTAATCTTTACTTGGTAATTTCTGAAGCCCTAGGCAGCATGCCTCCTTCCATGGACCAAACCTAACAGTAACTGAGGATTACTTCCTTATATACCCCCCTCCAGACCATTTTGGCGCCAAAAATTGGTGCCAAAAAATAGTCTGAGGACACATAATTAGCTGGATTGGACCAGAGACCAGACGCACAGGAAATTACACTTGCATCAACTCCGGCGCGCAGGAAATGACATCATGGCAGCCAAAGGAGCAAAAGAGGAAGTGGAGGATCGCATAGAGTAATCCCTCAACTTCCTCTACAGCAGGATGGAAAAACCTATGGCAGCCAAAAGAGCAAAAGAGGAAGTGGAGAATCGCATAGAGTAATCCCTCAACTTCCTCTACAGCAAAATTGAAAAACTTATGGTAGCTGGGAGGGGGAAAAAAATCAAATAATGCGAAGATGGAACAGCAAAAGGGCTAATCAGCCCAACCAGTTGGAAAGAATATAAATAATATAAAAAAAACAGGGTCCCAGGAGGAAACCAGCTGAGGTGGCGTTCACCCTAAGATAAACGCCTTGGGTGTCCATATGATGCATCTAGCCCACAGCCAAAAACCTCCAACATCAAAAACCAAAATAAATATCTATCCACGAAAAGTGGAATAAAGATTCACAGGAAAGAGAAAATCTTTTTTCTTTTCTCTTTCCCTTCTCTTCTTTTCCTTTAATTTTATAATCTCAATTAATAATAATAAGGTTCCGTGAAACATCAGACATACACAATGTTCAGAGCAGAATCAGTCTGTACCAAATACATAGTAAATACAACTCAATTTAATGATAAAAAATCTACAAACGGGGGGCGTGGCCTGGACATGGCTGACTGAGGACACGTTTTACTGGAGCTCCTGGCCTCATCCCGGCTAGCCGAGCCAATTCTGATCCCACTCCACCCCACCAGGCATGGCATGTACCCCAAGAGGAGGAGGACCAAGGGGAAAACTAATGCGCCAAGGATCAGTAGCAATGGAGGCAACATAGAGCAGTTCCTCACACAGCCCTAGCCTGCATCCCCCGCTGCCAAGATGGTGGAGCCGCGTGTAGTGGCGGAATCATCCCAGGGAGTAAACGACCGGCCGGCGTCCCCCGCAGCATCGATGGAGTCAGACTCCTTCTCAGACACTCCAACGGCTCTGCAGTCGGGAACGCAGACAGCGCTACTCGGGCTACGAGACACAGACGGGGAGGCAGAGCTGTGGGCACTTCTAAAAGCCCTCCCAACTAAAAAAGGACATCGAATCCCTCATAACACGGATTGAGACACAGCACCGGAAGGAGATACAGGAGGTAAGAGGGGAACTGCAAACACTATCTAGTAGGCTGTCAGCAGGGGAGACCTCAGTAGCAGACCTAGAGCACAGAGTTGCAGATTTGGAACACTTACAAGAGGCCCATATAGATGCAGCAACCATGCTCCAGCTACACATGGAAGAAATGGAGGACAGGAGTAGGCGGAACAACCTACGCCTAAGGGACCTTCCTGAGGTGACAGGCTCTGAGGACCTCACTGCTACAGCGGCGGACATCTTCCATAAACTCCCGGGTGATACACTCCTCCAAGGACTAGAATTTGACCGCATTCATAGAGCATTAGGCCCCCGTTCAGCAGACCCCAACAGACCAAGGGACGTTATCTGCCACCTGCATCATTACTCCCATATAGAAAGCATATTCTGCAGGGCATGGGAGGCTAGGGAGATAGACTTTGATGGTGCACGGATTAAAATTTTACCAGATGTTTCCCGGGCTACGCTGCAAAGAAGGGCTATGCTCCGCACGGTCCTAAATCTGGCCTGCCAACATGCAGCTACTTATCGCTGGGGGTACCCATTGTCAGTCTGCTTTAAGAAAGACCAACACACCTTTACCCTCCGCTCCCCAAGGGACTTACTGGCCCTCTTTGATTTCCTGTGGGCGTCACCTATTAGGGTCCAGAACTTGCTCCTCTTCATCCCACAACAGGGCGGCCACTCGGGACCAGGAACCTCGTGGAGCAACACCCAATCCAGACCATGGAGACAGCGCCGAAGATTCAGGGCACTCACACCAGATGGCACACGTGAGTCCTAAAGAGAAACTTTCTTATCCAGAGGTAACTACAAAACTTTTACTCCTTAAATGACATCTATTCCAGAACAATTTCTCCCTACCACTTAGCAGCCTCCAGGATTTTTCCCGAGGACATTTGTAGCAGAGAACCTGATGGGACGGGTTTCGTCCCGCTGTTTCTGCTCCCCCCATGCCCTGTGACATCCCTGCCACATGTGAACTTCAAAAAGTGATCCCTCAGATGCTGGCTGGGACGCTATAGATGGACACTATACAATGATGGCCGAGAACAAAGTTATTGCCTTTACCTCCTAAAGGACTGTTGCATGAGGATATCCTCTCCGTCTCTTACACAGACTACAACGGAAGGACGGGTCATCGAGAACCACACACATGAAGGTTAGGTTTGTGGAGAGGCCCCAGTGGTACAACTGTATCTATGAAGGACATGGGATCCATAGAAGTGAGAGAGACCTATGTCTCTGACCGGTGTGGCTCGGGCGGCCTTGGGTGGTGTGGGGGTGGGGACGGGGGACCCGACTCCCTGTATATTAAGGGGGGAGCGGGTTTCTTGTTCCTAAGTTCCTTTGCCTAAGTTTGAAAAAGTGTTGCTATGTTTTGCCTTTTATTGAATGTAATCCAATACCTCTAAACCTAAGCCTTGTTGAAGTGATAAATGAATGTTGGTACAGGTTTTCCAGACTTCCTGTCAGTTATGACCTACATAGGAAGCTTAATGGGATCAACTGACAGATTTGATATGTTGGAAATGGTTTACGTGTCTATTGTTCCTGTATCCTCCGGCCGACGGGGTGCTCGGGCACTCTTTTCTGGACGTACCAGACACGGAGGGTCGGGCCCCTGTAGGCCGGGGGAACAAAGGTGCAGCCACAAAATGACCTTGGTTTCATGTCTCCCCCCCTCTTTGAAAGTTTGGAAGAGGGGGTTGGAGTGGACCTGACCTGGGGTTGGTGGTATAGAGGGTGGAGCCCCATTATTGGGGGGAATACCACAGCCCTGAAACTGCAGATTGTAAGGCTGGGCTGGACGGGACGGGGTGGGAGCACCTCCTTGCGGCTTAGACCAGTCACTCCCCCAAATAGGCCGACACAACCTTAGTCCAGGAACGGACGAGTTGTGCACATGCCAGTGTGATACTTGCTAATATTAGTGGTATTATTGTCCCCCTATCCCCCCACAGTTCTTATTTCCCTTACTTTTAATCTGTTTGGCTTTTCAGTTATTGTTAAACACCTTTTTACGGTGATATAGCGGCACCCACACAAAAGACACACCAATAGAGACGGGGCTGAGGGCCCTTACTAAGTGGACGCCTCATTATATTTTCCCACCTGTACCCTCTCCCATCCCCCCCACCGGTCCTTTCCTATTAATTCCCCCCCCCTTTGTATTCGGCGATAGCCCTGGTTGATGATGGACAGCCTAAAGGTATATTCCATCAATGCAAAAGGCCTAAATATACTAGAGAAACGACGCATGCTCATGAATGATTTAAGATGGGCAAAGGTAGACGTGGCCTTCATTCAAGAAACTCATTTTAAGGAAGACAAACTCCCGATCCTCAAAAATACATTTTTCCCTTTAACATACCAATCTACCAACAAAACTAAATCCAGAAGAGTTTCCATCTTGTTGTCCAGGGGAATACCTTGGACCTTACAAACTCCATGCTAGACAAGGAGGGGCGCTTTGCATTTATCAAGGGTCTTATAGGTGACGTACAATTGACATTAGCGACTATTAGGGATGAGCTTCGAGTTTGAGTCGAACTCATGTTCGACTCGAACATCGGCTGTTCGCCAGTTCTCCGAACAGCGAACAATTTGGGGTGTTCGTGGCAAATTCGAATGCCGTGGAACACCCTTTAAAAATCTATGGGAGAAATCAAAAGTGCTAATTTTAAAGGCTTATATGCAAGTTATTGTCATAAAAAGTGTTTGGGGACCTGGGTCCTGCCCCAGGGGACATGGATCAATGCAAAAAAAAAAGTTTTAAAAAACGGCCATTTTTTCAGGAGCAGTGATTTTAATAATGCTTAAAGTCAAACAATAAAAGTATAATATCCCTTTAAATTTCGTAGCTGGGGGGTGTCTATAGTATGCCTGTAAAGGGGTGCATGTTTCCCATGTTTAGAACAGTCTGACAGCAAAATGACATTTCAAAGGAAAAAAGTCATTTAAAACTACTCGCAGCTATTGCATTGCCGGTCCGACAATACACATAAAAGTTCATTGATAAAAACGGCATGGGAATTCCCCACAGGGGAACCCCGAACCAAAATTTTTAAAAAAATTACGTGGGAGTCCCCCTAAATTCCATACCAGGCCCTTCAGGTCTGGTATGGATATTAAGGGGAACCCGGCCAAAATTAAAAGAAAAAAATTACGTGGGGGTCCCCCTAAATTCCATACCAGACCCTTCAGGTCTGGTATGGATTTTAAGGGGAACCCCGTGCCAAAATGAAAAAAAAAAATGGCGTGGGGTCCCCTTATCCGAGCATGCAACCTGGCAGGCTGCAGGAAAAGAGGGTGGGACGAGAGAGCTCCCCCCTCCTGAACCGTTCCAGACCACATGCCCTCAACATTGGGATGGTGCTTTGGGGTAGCCCCCCAAAACACCTTGTCCCCGTGTTGATGAGAACAAGGGCCTCATCCCCATAATCCTGGCCGGTGGTTGTGGGGGTCTGCGGGCGGGGGGGTTATCGGAATCTGGAAGCCCCCTTTAACAAGGGAACCCCCAGATCCCGCCCTACCATTTCACTAAAAAACTGTCAAAAATGTTAAAAATGACAAGAGACAGTTTTTGACAATTCCTTTATTTAAATGCTTCTTCTTTCTTCTATCTTCCTTCATCTTCTTCTGGCTCTTCTGGTTCTTCCTCCGGTGTTCTCGTTCAGCATCTCCTCCGCAGCATCTTCTATCTTCTTCTCCTCGGGCCGCTCCGCACCATGGAATGGGGGGAGGCTCCCGCTCTTCTCCTCATCTTCTTCTCTTCTTCATCTTCTTCTTTTCTTCATCTTCTTCTCTTCTTCATTTTCTTCCCCGGGCCGCTCCGCATCCATGCTGGCATGGAGGGAGGCTCCCGCTGTGTGACGCATCTCCTCTTCTAACGGTTCTTAAATAACGGGGGGTGGGGCCACCCGGTGACCCCGCCCCCTCTGAGGCACGGGACATGGCGGGACTTCCCTGTGGCATTCCCCGTGACGTCACAGGGAAGTCCCGTCAAGTCACCGTGCTTCAGAGGGGGACGGGGTCATCGGGTGGCCCCGCCCCCATTATTTAAGAACCGTCAGAAGAGGAGACGCGTCACACAGCGGGAGCCTCCCTCCATGCCAGCATGGGTGCGGAGCGGCCAGGAGAAGAAGAAGAGAAGAAGATGAAGAGAAGAGCGGGAGCCTCCCCCCATGCCATGGGTGCGGAGCGGCCCGAGGAGAAGAAGATAGAAGATGCTGCGGAGGAGATGCTGAACGAGAACACCGGAGGAAGAACCAGAAGAGCCAGAAGAAGATGAAGGAAGATAGAAGAAAGAAGAAGCATTTAAATAAAGGAATTGTCAAAAACTCTCTTGTCATTTTTAACATTTTTGACAGTTTTTTAGTGAAATGGTAGGGGTACAAGTACCCCCTTACCATTTCACACGGGGGGGGGACCGGGATCTGGGGGTCCCCTTGTTAAAGGGCGCTTCCAGATTCCAATAAACCCCCCGCCCGCAGACCCCCACAACCACCGGCCAGGGTTGTGGGGATGAGGCCCTTGTCCTCATCAACATGGGGACAAGGTGTTTTGGGGGGCTACTCCAAAGCACCCTCCCAATGTTGAGGGCATGTGGCCTGGTACGGTTCAGGAGGGGGGGGCGCTCTCTCATCCCCCCCTTTTCCTGCGGCCTGCCAGGTTGCATGCTTGGATAAGGGGACCCCACGCCATTTTTTTTTTCATTTTGGCACGGGGTTCCCCTTAAAATCCATACCAGACCTGAAGGGCCTGGTATGGAATTTAGGAGGACCCCCACGTCATTTTTTTATTTTATTTTGGCCGGGGTTCCCCTTAATATTCATACCAGACCTGAAGGGCCTGGTATGGAATTTAGGGGGACCCCCACGTCATTTTTTTTTTTTTAATTTTGGTTCGGGGTTCCCCTGTGGGGAATTCCCATGCCGTTTTTATCAATGAACTTTTATGTGTATTGTCGGACCGGCAATGCAATAGCCGCGAGTAGTTTTAAATTACTTTTTTTTATTTGAAATGTCATTTTGCTGTCAGACTGTTCTAAACACGGGAAACATGCGCCCCTTTACAGGCATACTATAAACACCCCCCCAGGTATGAAATTTAAAGGGATATTACACTTTTATTGTTTGATTTTAAGCATTATTAAAATCACTGCTCCTGAAAAAACGGCCGTTTTTAAAACTTTTTTTTGCATTGATCCATGTCCCCTGGGGCAGGACCCAGGTCCCCAAACACTTTTTATGACAATAACTTGCATATAAGCCTTTAAAATTAGCACTTTTGATTATTCATGTTCGTGTTATTCTTTGTTTGTTTGCTTTTTGTTTGTTTGCTGTTTGTTTGCTGTTTGTTTGCTGGGTTGCATTTTTGGGGCTTTTCCTTTTAGTTTTTAATTTGCCTTTTGCTGTCACTTTTTAAATAGCTTTTTTTTTTTTTTTCTCTGGTTCCATCAGTCTATCAATTAAGGGGGGTGGTTAATTGCTTACAGGTGCTATTTAACTGGTTGTAGGACTCAGTCTGAGCGTGCTCAGTCTGAGGCTGTGGAACTTGGTGTAAGTGGAGCTGGTATAAGTGGGAGTTAAAAAGAAGAGTTTAAAACAGGAGGTTATAACAGGGGTCATAGTACCTGTGTAGTGTGAGTATCTGAGTGTTGTCTGAGTAGTGTGTGTGGATCGTTAGTACTTGTGTATTGTGTACTGTATACTTGTGTATTGCGAGTGCACGTAGGTCTGTGAGTACCTGTGTATTGTCTTGTTGTGTACCTGTGTATTGTCTTGAGTATTAGTGCCAGGAAGTTAGCTGTTAGGTAATTTGGACAGGGTAAAATCCCCAAATCCTCACTAAATTTAATAGGTACGATGCCCGGCGGGTGTGGAGAGGCGACTCTTTGTACATCTTGCCGCATGTATGCGTTCCTTGATCATCCGATCGAGGGCGAATACTGCTGTGCAAAATGTAAGCACATTGTTTCCCTGGAAGCCCAGGTTCTGAATCTGGGGAAGCAACTGTCAGCACTGAGAAGTCCCTCCATACTAAAGGTGAGCCAGGAACGTACACGACAGGTGCCGGCAGGGGCCAGCACAGAGGCGGGTGGAGACAAAGAGGTGCAGGCACTAGCAAAGAGTAGATGGGTGACAGTCAGGAGGGGTAGAGGGGGAAGTGCCAGAGAGGCCGATCCAGGACTGGAGCATCCCAATAAGTACGCTCCATTGAGTGACATTGGTGAAACCAGTCAGGGACCAGCACTGCTGGAGATGAGGGACTCTCCTAGCTGCCAGGGGAAGAACTCCTCCAGTGAGAGTGGGGGGGGGCAGCAAAGGGAAAGGAAAGACAGATTCTGGTGGTAGGGGACTCAATTCTTAGAAGGACAGAGAGGGCAATCTGTAACCAAGACCTGAAGCGCCGAACAGTATGTTGTCTACCGGGCGCTCGGGTTCGGCACATCACGGATCTTGTGGACAGATTACTGGGAGGGGCTGGGGAAGACCCGGCTGTCATGGTGCACGTTGGCACCAATGACAAAGTCAGAGGCAGATGGAGTGTCCTAAAGAACGATTTTAGGGACTTAGGTGCTAAATTGAGGAAAGGACGTCCAAGGTAGTGTTCTCAGGAATACTACCGGTACATCGAGCCACACCAGAAAGGCAGAGGGAGATTAGGGAAGTAAACAAGTGGCTGAAGAGCTGGTGTAGTAAGGAGGGGTTTGGGTTCCTGGAGGACTGGGCCGACTTCTCAGTCGGTAACCGGTACTATAGAAGGGACAGACTGCACCTAAATGAGGAGGGTGCAGATCTGCTGGGAATGAAGATGGCCAAAAAGTTAGAGGGGTTTTTAAACTAGGCGATGGGGGGGGGGTCCAGAGACAGTGATAGCCAGCGCGGAAGATATTCCAGAGGGTAGTATTAGGGGCATTAGTGGTAGGTTAACCAAAGCATAAAAAACACAAGGTAAGTATAGTAGCAAGTCCTAGTTGCAATCTTGAAACACCCAATATGAGGACAATATGCGACCGGTCTAAACTATGTGGCATGTTCACCAATGCCAGGAGCATGGCGGACAAGATGGGTGAACTAGAGATACTGTTGTACAAGGAGGATTTGGATTTTGTGGGAATTTCAGAGACTTGAATCAACAGCTCTCATGATTGGCTGGCAAACATTCAAGGGTATACCCTATACCGCAAGGATAGAGAGGGTAAAAAAGGGGGAGGGGTATGCCTATATATCAAGAATAATGTACAAGTGAATGTGAGAGATGACATCACTGAGGGAGCTAGGGAGGAGGTGGAATCCTTATGGGTAGAGCTCCAAAGGGATGAAGCTAAGGGGAAAATAATACTGGGAGTATGCTATAGGCCCCCTTAACCTGAGGGAGGAAGTGGAGACGGATCTCCTATCACAAATTGGATTAGTAGCAAGGATGGGAAGTGTTATCATAATGGGGGATTTTAATTATCCAGACATAGACTGGGCGGAGGGAACATTCATTTAAGTCTCGCCAGTTCCTTAATGTCTTGCAGGACAATTTTATGGGTCAGATGGTAGACGCACCAACTATAAATAAAACATTACTGGATCTACTGATTACCAACAATACAGACCTGATCACAGATGTGGAAATACGGGGCAATTTAGGTAACAGCGATCACAGGTCAATTAGTTTCAGTATAAATCACAAAAATAGGAAACATAAGGGAACACAAAGACACTGAATTTCAAAAGAGCCAACTTCCCTAAACTACAAACCTTGCTAAAAGGCATAAATTGGGATAAAATATTAGAAACAAAGATGATACGGAGGAGAGATGGGTTTGCTTTAAGAGCATATTAAATAAGGGCATTAGCCAATGTATCCCATTGGGTAATAAATTTAAAAGAGCGAACAAAAATCCTGGATGGCTTAACTCCAATGTAAAAATGCATATAAAAGCAAAGGAGAAGGCCTTCAAAAAATACATGGTTGAGGGATCATCCTCAGCATTCAGACTTTATAAAGAATGCAATAAGAAATGTAAGGGTGCAATTAGGACGACTAAGATAGAACATGAAAGACACATAGCAGAGGAGAGCAAAAAAAATCCCAAGAAGTTCTTTAAGTATGTAAACAGTAAAAAAGGGGAGGACAGACCATATTGGCCCCATAAAGAATGAGGAAGGACATCTGGTTACAAAGGATGGGGAGATGGCAAAGGTATTGAATTTATTCTTCTCCTCAGTCTTCACGAGTGAATCGGGGGGCTTCAGTAACCAAAACTGCAGTGTTTATCCTCATGACACAACACAGGAAGCACCTACATGGTTAACAGAGGACGGAATTAAAATTAGACTTGAGAAACTTAACATTAATAAATCACCGGGACCAAATGGCTTGCATCCGAGGGTACTTAGGGAACTCAGTCAGGAGATTGCCAGACCGCTGTTCCTAATTTTTACAGACAGTCTATTGACTGGAATGGTACCAGCTGATTGGAGAAAAGCCAATGTAGCACCAATATTTAAAAAGGGCCCAAAAAACATCCCTGGGAATTACAGACCAATTAGCCTAACATCAATAGTATATAAACTCTTGGAGGGGATGATAAGGGACTATATACAAGATTTTAGTAATAAAAATGATATCATTAGCAGTAATCAGCATGGATTCATGAAGAATCGTTCTTGCCAACTGACATGGACATTCACTGTACTGTTCATTTAAGCACAAGAGAATCCATTTTGTTCTCACTGTTGAAATGTGTTCTGTAACCTTCACCTAACACACAGACACTTCTCCTACTAAACGCTCTCTACTCCCCCCTCCCTTTTCAAGGTTTTACTTTTGCAATTGTTCTATTCGCTAGTTTTTAATAATATATTTCTATTTGTTAGCTTTTAATAACATATTGCTATTTGTTACTTTTTAATAACATCTCACACCACCCCTTTCTTATCTATGTATAAAATAACATGTAATAATAAATTTTTCACTGAACGGACATTTTAAACACAGTGATTGAGTCCTGTGAATCTGTTCCTGCAGCTGCAGTATTAACTTTGTTTTAAAGTCCCAATCAGAAATCAGTCATATCAGTCTTGGCGAGTCATAACAGGAGTTTGGCAGAGTCTCCAGAAGGAACCGCGCTTCGATCGGGATCATCGGGAAACGCAGACCTCAAATGCCGGCTAGGTAAGCTGCCCTTAAGCTTGCTATATTTCTGCCTTTTCCTATGTATCCTATCTGTCGGTTCTCAAGGAAACCAGACCACTCTCGGACCTTTCTGGTTGGGTAACGTGTGTGTGTGAATGTGTTTGTGTCCCCCTTCACGGGTTGGACTGTGTGTGGATAGGGAAAATCCTCTGCAGTTCCCTGCGTTGACTCCTTGTGGGCGACCTGGGTCAGAGGCGCATGGTAGGGTCAGATAAAACTCACAGAGAAGAGAAGAGACGAGGAGGGTCTCTTAATGAGTGTTTTGTCTATTGTCATAAACCCCTTCTATCCACGTAGATAAGTGGAGACTATTCTTGTAAATCTGCAGATTTGCTGTACTATTTGTTTTAGAGGCAAGAGGGTATAGGCACAAGTAGAGAAGAGAGAAGACTGGCCAGTCATTATGGGCATTAAATTAATTAAGGGAATGAAGGGAGAGAGGCCTTCAGAAAATGCCCAGCGCAAGATGAGCGCTAGAGAATATATGAACCGAAGGTACGGTTCTGCCTATACTGAGCCCCTAGATAAATGGGTAGAATGGACAAAGGGAACAGCTAAACCTTTAAAATCTGAAGGGACTTTTGATTTAAAAGTATGGCAAACTTTTCTGCACGATTATGGCCCACTACTGTGCAGTGAAGGAACGTGGAGAATAGCTTGCACATGGGAGACAGAAGCTAAAGTAGCAAATCAAACTGGCTTGACGGAGATATTTAATAAAAGTACTGCCCAAATTTACTACGTTTGGCCAGAAGACTCTGTAGAGGAGGACCCCCCACCTTATGTGGCTGCCAGTTTGGCTTTAAGGGGTCCACGCACAAAAGCAAAAGAATTAGATTACATGGAACACACAAAAGATGAGCTATACAATATAGTAGAGAGCAGAGGTTTAACAGCCCCATATCAACCTACAAAGAGGGATTTGGCTCGTATCCTAGAAACAGATGATTGGCATAAATCAAAAGGCACATATGCAAACCTAGATCTCTCTGAACTTAAGGCTTTGGCCAGAGAAAGAGAGATAGAGTCTGAACTTCCAGAGCAAACCATAATTTCCAAATTGTGGCAGCAAGATGAAGAGAGAAGGAAGGGACATGCCAGCCCTTCTGCCCCTGGCATAGAGAAATCTGTTGCAGTTTATCCTGTCAGAACCCAATTAGTTTTTGAAGGTGATGCTGTTGACAGTAAGTCTCAAATTAAATGGCATGTACCTTTTAGTCCCCAAGATATGAGAGCCATATTAGAAGGATTGGGAGATCCTAGAAAGAATCCAATTGGGTTTGCAAACAAACTTAGTGCTGCACAGGAAGCATATGAGGCTTCTGCTACTGACATTCATCAGCTTCTTATTAAAGCAGTGGGAAGCAACATGTCTGGCTATATACTTAAAGAATGTGGTGTAGACGTCAAAAATCTAGGTAAGATGGTTAGTGGACGGGAGGTTTGTGAGAAATTGAAGGAAAAATTGCCCCAAATATATGGACAAACCAGACATGCTGAATTTATGAATGCTAAGCAAGGGAAAGAGGAAGCAGCAGGGGCTTATTGGAGGCGGTTAAGTGATATGGCTGAGGAAGCAGGCATTAAAATAGAGGAAGAGAAGGCGGGAGAAACTGCAAGTCCATCTACACAACTGGTGAAACAAAGGTTTCTTGATGGTTTAATACCCCAGTTGAAAGAAAAGTTGTTCACAGCAAGGCCTGAGGCAGGCAATATGTCTATTCGAGACGTCCTGCCTATCCTGTTATCCATAGAAAACAGGATTAACCAAAAAGACAGCAAACCCAAGGTTATGTACATGGGGAAGCAGAGAGGAAAAGGAAGAGGAAGAGGCAAAGGCAATTTCAGAAATCATGGCAATCGGGGACCAATTATATGCTACAATTGTGATGGGGAAGGACACATAGCCAAATTCTGCCATCTTCCTGACCGTAGACTAGAAAAGAGCTTAGAGGCCCCTCATGCTGATCCCAGTTCTCTGCCAAAAGCAGTGGATCAGGCATAGGAAAATGGCATGCCA
This sequence comes from Aquarana catesbeiana, assembly GCF_042186555.1. Taxonomy (NCBI): domain Eukaryota; kingdom Metazoa; phylum Chordata; class Amphibia; order Anura; family Ranidae; genus Aquarana; species Aquarana catesbeiana. The sequence goes on along the minus strand of NC_133328.1, from coordinate 377,253,735 downwards.
GTATCAATCATGTTAAATAGGGGAGACAATGGTCCCGAGGCCAGAGTAAAAGTATTTTTACAAGAACTCCCCTATCCTGGAGGAGAAACAGAATTAACCTGTTTAATTGATACTGGTGCAAGCCGAAGTGTTTTTAATATAGAGGACTTACCTCCAGGATTATTATCTACAAATGTTATCTCTGGTGTTGGCCTAACCGGGACCTCTACTGATTTGGTTGAGTCCAAGCCACTTAAACTCAGGCTAGGACAGCAAACAGAAATTGTCACTAAAGTGTTAGTTTCAGACACAGTTCCTACCAATCTTTTGGGAGCTGACATTTTGAACCAAATTTTAGCAAACATAGACTACACTCCTACAGGAGTCCAAGTGGTCAGTAGTCTATCAGGAGAAGTTTTAAATTCTGCCTGTGGAGTATTTTTAATCCAAGACTCCACTCTGCCATTTCCACCAGAATTGAAAGTGATTCCCACTGAATTATGGGCCACCAGCAAATATGATGTAGGTCTGCTGGATTGCACCCCAGTCATGATAAAAATTAAACCAGGAGCCCATCTTCCACAGATTAAACAGTACCCACTGAGTATTGCTCAGACTGAGGGGATAAAGGATCAAATCACTCAACTGAAAGCAGCAGGGGTTGTTGTACCAATTAAGTCCCAGGTCAATACACCCCTGTTCCCAATTGCAAAGAAGCCAGACAAGAAGGGTGGGCAGGTGACATATCGCATGGTGCATGATTTGAGAGCCATTAACAATATAATAGAGGCAGATACCCCGATCGTGCCCAACCCCCGCACTTTACTAAGTGGAATACCTGCCTCCAGCACCTGCTTTACAGTGATTGATCTTGCAAATGCTTTCTTTTCGGTGCCCCTGCACCCAGATTGCTGGCACCTTTTTTCATTTACCCATGATGCCCAAAAGTTAGCATGGACAAGATTGCCCCAAGGCTGTGTGAGTAGCCCCTCTGAATATAATACTGCGTTAAAGCAAGTATTGGACCAATGGTCCCCCTCACACCCAAACACAGTTTTGCTTCAGTACATAGACGATTTGCTTATTTGTTCTGATACAAAGGACATTTGTAGCAGAGAAACAGTAAGCCTTCTCCTGTTTCTCTATAACAGTAACAACAAAGTAAGCAAAGATAAGCTACAATACTGCCAAGAGAAAGTGATCTTCCTGGGTCACTGCATTTCACATGGAATCCGTCACCTAACCCCAGATCGAGTTAAAACTCTACAAAACTTTGAAAAGCCAAGAAATGTCCGGCAACTACGTGCTTTCCTGGGGTTAGTGGGATATTGTAGGGACTGGATTCCAAATGCATCAGAACTTATGGCTCCTCTATATGAGGCTACCACTAGAAACCCTTTCAAACTCACATGGGACAATGAATTGCAGATGAAGGAGCTTATTAAAATTTTGTCTGAAGCTCCCGCCATTGGACTTCCTGACTATACTAAGACTTTCTCGTTGTTCTGTCATGAAGTCAATGGATTTGCTGCAGGTGTACTCACCCAGCTACATGGAGACAAACAGAGGCCTGTGATGTATGTATCAGCCTCATTAGACCCTGTCATCAAAGGCTCCCCCAGTTGTATGCGAGCCATAGCAGCCTGCATTTTGCTGCTAGACAAAGTAACGGAGCTTGTACTAGATTCTGCTCTGATTCTGTATGTGCCACATGCAGTACAGGAAATCATGAATCAAGTAAATACTAGACATGTGTCTGCCAGTAGATTTGACAAGTACCAGTCTGCTCTTTTTGCTCCTTCGAATTTAACAATCAAACGATGTGTTACTTTAAATCTGGCTACTCTTCTTCCTATAATTGATGAGGAAGATGCAACAAATAGTACTGATGTAGAACCTGAGAGTTTTTCTCATGATTGTATGGCTCTTATGGAGGTAGAAAGGGCCTCTGTCACACCAGCAAAAGATGAGCCCTTATCAGATTGTGACACACACTTATTCGTAGATGGTTCCAGATTTTACACTGACGATGGTCAGCCACACACAGGGTTTGCTGTAACCACTACAGACACCATTTTACATCAGGAAGCATTGAAACCCCAGATGTCAGCACAGGAAGCGGAGTTGTATGCTGTAGTCAAAGCATGTCATCTCCTAGAGAATCAAAGGGGAAATGTTTACACTGACAGCAGATATGCATTTGGAATAGCCCACGATTTTGGGCCTCCAAAGCCAGATTTCCCTTTCCAAAGAATTCAAATAGACTACATTCAGATGCCCAGAATAGGCACCTATGAGTTTGCTTTAGTGTGTGTTGACATGTTTTCAGGTTGGCCCGAGAGCTGGCCAGTAGCCAAAGCAAATGCAAAAACAACAGCAAAGAAAATTTTGAATGAAATAGTTTGTAGATATGGAGTTCCTGAAACTATTGAGAGTGACAGAGGAACCCATTTTACTGGGGAAGTAATGAAAGAGGTAATGGAAGCACTTCACATACAGCAAGCTTTCCATACACCTTATCATCCACAAAGTAGTGGTAAAGTTGAGAGACTTAATGGAATTTTGAAAAACAGATGTGCAAAAATTAAAGCAGATACAGGAAAAGGATGGGTGGAAGCTTTGCCATTAGCCCTATATTCTGTACGAACTACCCCTAAACAACCACATGGGCTGTCCCCCTATGAGATTTTATTTGGAGGGCCACCCAAAACAGGGCTATATTTTCCCCAACAGTTGCAGGCTTCTCACTCTAATCTGTTAGAATATGTTCAGATTTTGCAAAGAACATTGAATAAAATACATGAAGGTGTTTATAAATCTATCCCCGACCCAGATTCTGTTTCAGGTATTCACAGAATCCAACCAGGTGACTGGGTGGTGGTCAAGCGACACGTCAGAAAACCACTAGAACCAAAATTTGACGGACCACATTTGGTGCTTTTGACAACCGGTTCTGCTGTCAAGTTGGAAGGAAAGCCCACCTGGATTCACGCCAGTCACTGCAAGAAAATCCTGAAGTGATGATATCCTTTGAAAAAAAGATGATAATGTTTCTTTTCTTTTTGTTGTTTGTGAGAACTGAGACATGGAAAAATAACCCTTTCATCCAAATGTTAAAATTGTATGCAACCCATAGCAACGCTAGTAACTGCTGGGTGTGTTCTCATTTGCATCCCCAAACAGGAACAATACCCATGATAGCAATGCCTCTCAATTTCACTGATCTAAACAGGACCAGAATAAATGGCTCATACATAGTCTCCACAGCTAATGAGCACAGATCAGTAACTTTGATGGTTTCGAAACAGATAAACACTCCACAGATTTGTTTAAACATCACATGCCCGTTTAACACTAAATGTAGACGGTTGGGCAATTCAGATTGCAGCGGAGCAAAAATTACAGTTTATGGAGGAAACTATGGTCAATATTATTATATCCCAGATCCAGAACTAAATAGAACCCTTTATAGTACAAATTGCTCACAGTTTCCAATATGTGAAAATATCGGTTTCCTGAGATTCCATGTTATTGCTTCCAGTTTTTTAGGAGCAGGCATACCGTCCATACGTAGAGGGTTATATTATATATGTGGAAATAAAGCTTACGCCTGGCTTCCTACTAATGTTACAGGTACATGTTATATTGGGAAGTTAGTACCTGCTTTGGCTGTTCGCAAAGATACAGTGCGACCAGATCAAAGTCCAGAATACCCTTTAGTGTTCAAAAGAGAGCTGTTCACTGAAGGTGACATGACATGGTCATGGTTCCCTTCCTGGACAGGATGGGGAATTGAAGCAATGAAAAAACTAAATAATTACACTAGAATTGTAGATGAGATTATTAACCTTACTACCACTGATATAGGTTTATTAAATGAAGAAATGGCTCAGCTTAAAAAAGTAGTATTAGAGCACAGATTAACGCTAAATTATCTCACTGCAGCTCAAGGTGGGATGTGTAAGATATTTCACACTGACTGTTGTATATACATTTCTGATAATGAGGACATTATTAAAGGGCATCTTGCTAAGATAAGAGAACTACAGAATAAGGCCAGAGATATTGCTAAAGATGGATGGAACCCCTTTCAGGGTTTAGGAGGTTTTGGTGATTTTTTATATGGCATAGCAACATGGTTACAGAAACTAGGCGCTTACATTGTGATGTTCCTATTTCTCATGTTTGTTATTTACTTCCTCATCAGGCTATGCCTCTGTGTGACTACCCGCTGTACCAACAAATGTACCACCAGCCCTGATGAACCCATTATTGTGAGAAAGCTAGAAGAGAGCTGAACAGGACGCCGTCTCTCTGCGCCAATGTAACAGGAGTTACCAGCAATCGGCTGAACGTAACGCGGAGAAGAATGGTGTCAAATAAACAAAAGGGGGGAAATGACATGGACATTCACTGTACTGTTCATTTAAGCACAAGAGAATCCATTTTGTTCTCACTGTTGAAATGTGTTCTGTAACCTTCACCTAACACACAGACACTTCTCCTACTAAACGCTCTCTACTCCCCCCTCCCTTTTCAAGGTTTTACTTTTGCAATTGTTCTATTCGCTAGTTTTTAATAATATATTTCTATTTGTTAGCTTTTAATAACATATTGCTATTTGTTACTTTTTAATAACATCTCACACCACCCCTTTCTTATCTATGTATAAAATAACATGTAATAATAAATTTTTCACTGAACGGACATTTTAAACACAGTGATTGAGTCCTGTGAATCTGTTCCTGCAGCTGCAGTATTAACTTTGTTTTAAAGTCCCAATCAGAAATCAGTCATATCACCAACCCAATCTATTAACCTTCTATGAGGAGGTAAGTTGCCATCTAGATAAAGGAAGGCCCGTAGACGTGGTGTATCTGGATTTTGCAAAAGCATTTGACACAGTTCCCCATAAACGTTTACTGTACAAAATAAGGTGCGTTGGCATGGACCATAGGGTGAGTACATGGATTGAAAACTGGCTACAAGGGCGTGTTCAGAGGGTGGTGATAAATGGGGAGTACACAGAATGGTCAGGGGTGGGTAGTGGGGTTCCCCAGGGTTCTGTGCTGGGACCAATCCTATTTAATTTGTTCATAAACGATCTGGAGGATGGGATAAACAGTTCAATCTCTGTATTTGCAGACGATACTAAGCTAAGCAGGGCAATAACTTCTCCGCAGGATGTGGAAATCTTGCAAAAAGACCTGAACAAATTAATGGGGTGGGCGACTACATGGCAAATGAGGTTCAATGTAGAAAAATGTAAAATAATGCATTTGGGTGGCAAAAATATGAATGGAATCTATACACTGGGGGGAGAACCTCTGGGGGAATCTAGGATGGAAAAGGACCTGAAGGGTCCTAGTAGATGATAGGCTCAGCAATGGCATGCAATGCCAAGCTGCTGCTAATAAAGCAAACAGAATATTGGCATGCATTAAAAGGGGGATCAACTCCAGAGATAAAACGATAATTCTCCCGCTCTACAAAACTCTGGTCCGGCCACACCTGGAGTATGCTGTCCAGTTCTGGACACCAGTCCTCAGGAGGGATGTACTGGAAATGGAGCGAGTACAAAGAAGGGCAACAAAACTAATAAAGGGTCTGGAGGATCTTAGTTATGAGAAAAGGTTGCGAGCTCTGAACTTATTCTCTCTGGAGAAGAGACGCTTGAGAGGGGATATGATTTCAATTTACAAATACTGTACTGGTGACCCCACAATAGGGATAAAACTTTTTCGCAGAAGAGAGTTTAATAAGACTCGTGGCCACTCATTACAATTAGAAGAAAAGAGGTTTAACCTTAAACTACGTAGAGGGTTCTTTACTGTAAGAGTGGCAAGGATGTGGAATTCCCTTCCACAGGCGGTGGTCTCAGCGGGGAGCATTGATAGCTTCAAGAAACTATTAGATAATCACCTGAATGACCGCAACATACAGGGATATGTAATGAAATACTGACACATAATCACACACATAGGTTGGACTTGATGGACTTGTGTCTTTTTTCAACCTCACCTACTATGTAACTATGTGTCCCATAGACTTTAACGGTGTTCGCATGTTCGATCAAACTTTTTTCCTGTTCGCATGTTCTGGTGCGAACCGAACAGGGGGGTGTTCGGCTCATCCCTAGCGACTATATATGCCCCCAACGAACATCAGGACACTTTTCTAAGATGCGCCCTCTCCAAACTCTCTGCCTTCAGGGAAGGTCTCCTGATACTTGGGGGAGACTTTAACATCTCTCTAATCCCAGCGGTAGACACTTCCTCAGGTACCTCTTTAATCTTGACGAGTTCCCGAAAACGCATTGCCCAAACCTTACATGGGTCCCAGCTGATTGACGTGTGGCGTCTTCAACACTCGGGAGAAAGAGACTACTCCCCCCTCATAAAATCTATACAAGAATAGATTACTTTCTATTCCCTCACAGCCAACTCCATGAGGTGCAGAGTTCCTCTATTGGCCTGCGGACGTGGTCTGATCATGCCCCCATCTTTCTGACATATGCACTATCCAATACCCCCTCACATAAAACGCACATTTGGCAATTAAATGAAAGTCTCCTACAAAGGCCAGAAGTATTGTAAGAAGTTAATAGAGAATTAACCTGTTACTTTCAAACAAATACCACTGTAGACAGTAGCCCAGGAGTAATATGGGAGGCCCATAAAGCGGTAATAAGGGGAATCCTTATAAAGCATGGGGCTCGTATTAAGAGGGAAAGGGAGGGACAATTAGAGCGGCTTCTATCCACATTAAGTACAGTAGAATTACAACATAAACTCTCCGCTAGCCCCCTCCTAGAAGCAGAACTGGCTTCGCTCCGCAATCAAATTAATGACATCCTTGGTTACAGAGCCAAAGCGGCGCTACAAAGATGCCGCCTTACGGCATACGAATCTGGGAACAAATGTGGGAAGGTTTTACCCAGAGCAGTTAGAGGCGTTAAAACACAAACATACATCCCCCACATGAGGACCGCGAATAGATCCAAAGTCAGCCTACCAAACCAAATATCTAAAGTGTTTAGAGATTACTACTAAACCCTGTACAATCTACCGACCCCATCAAGTACTCCTTCAATAATAGAGGACTACATAACCTCCTCTCAAATGTCCACACTGACTTCCAAGGACAAAGCCGACTTAGATACCCCGATAACTTCAGAAGAGCTGGAATTAGCAATCAGCTCAACCAAACTGGGTAAAGCTCCAGGCCCGGACGGGTTCACCCTGCAATATTATAAGACCCTTCTCCCGACTCTTAGCCCCCATCTGGTAACTTTTTATAATGACCTGGGACAGACAGCGACCTTCACCAGAGACATTTTAAAGGCACATGTTACCGTGATACCGAAAGACGGTAAAGACCTGACCTTATGTAGTAACTACAGACCCATCTCCCTTCTAAATATTGACCTTAAGCTGTTCACTAAAATTTTGGCGACCCGACTAGATCGACATATGCAAAACCTAATTCATCTAGATCAAGTGGGATTTATCCCCACAAGGGAAGCCAGGGACAGCACAACGAAAGTACTGAACCTCATTCATATAGCTAATCAGACTCATATACCATCTATTTTTGTCAACACCGACGCTGAAAAGGCGTTTGACCGAGTCCACTGGCCTTACATGTTTGCGGTCCTCAGGCACATCGGGCTAGGGGAAACCATGATTAAATGGATTAACCAAATCTACTCAACTCCTACTGCACAGGTCAAAATGAATGGCATCCTGTCAGACCCCTTTCGGATTAAAAACGGAACCAGGCAGGGCTGCCCACTATCACCCCTCTTATTCGCCCTATCCCTAGCAGCCATTTCTATGCAAGGTCAGACTGAACCTAGGTATTCAAGGCCTGATGGTTGGAGACAATCACTATAAAGTATCAGCTTATGCTGATGATCTACTTTTCTCCCTCACAAATCCATCTATCTCACTCCCGAACCTCCTCCGTGAACTCGACATATATGGAACTATATCTAATTTGAAAATTAATTATACTAAATCAGAGGCGATGGGGGTTGGGATACCACCTACCCTCTTGTCCACTCTCCAATCCAGTTTTTATTTTAACTGGACATCCTCCACCCTCACATACCTAGGTACCTCGGTCCCAGCTGATTTAACTTGCACTTTCGACCTAAACTTCCCTCCCCTGCTGATCAAGACCCAGGCCCTGCTAGACTCGTGGCAAAAAGGAATGCATTCATGGTTTGGCAGATGTAACTTGATTAAAATGTGCATCCTACCCAAATTTCTATATTCGCTACAAACACTCCCAATCTCAATCCCCTCACAGTTCTTTAAAAAAGTACACGTGCAATTTAATACCTTTATTTGAGCAAACAAGAAACCACGCTTACCCCGTACCCTTCTGTCCCTCCCCAAGTTAAATGGGGGATTGGCGGTTCCGGATGTGAGGATATATTATCAGGCTGCCCATTTGGGCAGGATCATTGATTGGTGCCATCACCAGGAATCTAAATTATGGACGCGTTTGGAACAAGCCCAAACACAAATCCCACTAGGAAGTGCGATTTGGTGCTGTGAACACTTGCCACCAAATCTAAAGAAACACCCAACTATAGATACAACAATCCGCGTTGGCTCACAAGCATGTTTTACACACTTGCTCTCCACGACTGAATCACCATTATTTCCCATTATAGGAAACCCTCAATTCCCTCCTGGGATGGAACCCCAAATCAGAGACAGGCTTTACACAGCTAACTGCACAAGAGCACAACATTTTTTGATAAACGGATCTTGGGCCTCGATAGAAACACTTACAGGTGCCACAGGACCATTTAAGCTGCCATTCTGGACCGCTCTCCAATTAAGACATTTCCTCACGTCTATACCTAACCCAAAATGTTTTAATAAGCCATTAACAAGATTTGAGGAACTCTGTGTGACAGAGGACACCCTTCCGAAGGTGCTGTTCCTGATGTATAGCCGCTTGATCTCTCCGGCAGAGGACATGACGTTGAACTTCATCAGTAAGTGGGAAAAAGACCTGGACTGCACTTTTACGTCGGCCCAGGTTCAATGCATAATTATGTTCACATCAAAATCCTCCATCTGTACCAAAGTACAGGAGACAAATTACAAGCTCCTAACAAGGTGGTATCTCACCCCACATGCTTTACATATCCGATACCCAGAGACGTCGGAAATCTGCTGGAGATGTCTGAGACATAGAGGCACGATACTACATGTGTTTTGGTCCTGCCCTAAGCTTACGTTTTTCTGGGCCAAAATTAGAGAAATCATTCAGAAATTTACGGAGTACAATATCCCGGATGATCCGGCCTTCTTATTACATGTCTCTACCATGTCGGCAAAATTATACAAGAAGTCGATTGTGCGTCACCTATTAAATGCTGCTAAAGCATGTATTCCACTTTGCTGGAAAAACCAAACACTGCCAACAGTAGCAAACTGGATTCAGAGGGTAGAAGATATCAGTAGGCTGGAAGACCTGTGCTTTCTGCGAGACACCAACAGGAAAATTATAACAAGACATGGGCAATTTGGAAACAATTCATTCTCTCCCCAGAGGGCATTGCCCTCAGAGCTTCCTAATGGAACAGACACCTTAGTGTATCCAAACCTCGGGGCTGTCTTGAATCAACCAGGGCCCTAGCCTGTCCCACTCTCATAATCTACCCTCTGCTCTCCTCTATTCATTCTAACCCCCCCTTCCCCTGTGTCGCCCCCCCTCTTACTTTCCCTTCCTTTGGTTGTTAATGCAGGCACATAAATAGTACACCAGCTGGAGGATGGAGATGGAAAAAGGAGGAGGAAATAGGTTAACAAAATGTGCAATGTGTAAGTAGAAGAAAGGACCATAGGGCTCTTTACGTTATCCCTTGAACAAATAAATATACATATGTAATGTTTATATCAATGTATACTTCATCATATCATATCAACCTAACAGAGATGCAATATCGGTAATGAAACTGTATGATCACATGTATATATGAAACCTGCTGCTCCTTCTATCCATATAGTTGTTTATTACGGTGATGCTGTGTGCTTGTATTGCATTGTCTTTGCCCACGTTGGGCGTTAATAAAAAACATTTATATTTGAAAAAAAAAAAAAAAAATTTACAAACAATATTTATTAAGGACAGAGAAATATTAATTTCTCAACAAACAATGGCTGAATCCCTACAGAAAAGGCTTAAAGCTCAAAGACTCATACAGGCCTGGATACACCGCAGCAGATAAGTTGTGTATCCATTTTGATTCTCGTTGAAGAAGTATTTTGTCTATATCCCCGCACCTACCGCAATCTGGTATATGTTCTAATGCAAAAAATTGCATCTTTGAGGCATCAAAGGCATGATATAGTCCCATGTGCCTGCTAATTGGAGTTCCCATCTTTTTTTTATTTAGTAACTTAACATGATCTCTTATCCTGTGAAAAAAGGGCCTTTTGGTTTTACCCACATAAAATGCATTACATACATACTTCATGTAGTAAACTACACCAACCGTTTTATAGTCAGCAAAAAAAATGTGTTTATAGACTTGGCCATTAGGAAGAACCACCTCTGCAGTGTTGGTGAGTAGATGGCAGAATTCGCATCTTCCACAGGCATAGGTTCCTTTTCGTTTAGTGTTAGTTCTAGGACAGAGATGGCTGTACTGTTGATCTTTCAGAGATCAAGAATTGCGATAGGTAATTTGAGGATATTCCCCTACATATTTTGACACAATTTCATCCGTAGCAAGTAGATGCCAATATTTCAGAACAATTCCACAAACCTTTTTATGTTCCCCAGCAAATCTGGTAATAAGACGTACATGTTGTCCACTCTTATGCCCCGTACACACGGTCGGATTTTCCGATGGAAAATGTCCGATTGCAGCATGTTGTCGGAAATTCCGATCGTGTGTGGGCTCCATCGGACATTTTCCATCGGATTTTCCGACACACAAAGTTGGACAGCAGGAGATAAAATTTTCCGACAACAAAATTTGATCGCGTCAATTCCGACCGTGTGTGGCCTGTTCCGACGCACAAAGTTCCACGCATGCGCAGAAGAAATTCTGAGACGGGACAGCTCATTCTGGTAAATTTAGCGTTCGCAATGGATATAGCACTTTCGTCACGCTGCAATGTTAAAAATGGTTTAATACAGCGCACTCTCTTCTTCTTTATAATGTGACAAGAATTAAGTAGTTTTGCTGCTCATAGTCACACACACTTCTCACAAAGTTTTATTTCTGTTTTTTTATTGGGATTCCCTGAATATATTGTTATTAGTTGTCACATCTGACAGTTTTAACTTTTTTTTTTTGGATTTTAAGCTTTTTTTTTCTTTAATGTTTGGATTTTTTCAAAGGCTGATCTTTGTTCAATGTTATTTTTATTTTTACTCCAGAATATTTTTGTGTGTGTTTTGTGTGTCAAGTTACCCCAACACCATTGATATCTTTTATTATTTAATCTCAAGGAGATTGTTTGGTGTTGGTGTCCCTTGTTCATTTCACATTGTATATTAGAAATGTACCTGAATCCTCACAAACAAACTGTCCTTTTTGAAGTAAAACACATAGGAGAGTATAATTCAAAACAAAAAATCCTTTATTAAGGGATCAGAACCAAAGAGGAAGGCAACACTGGATCAACAGGAGAAATTAGCGAAGCCTGGGACCCCCACGGCAGACATCAATTCTTCAACATCAAAATTGGTGGCCTGAGGAGTCCATATCTAAGGGAGTGCAGTCTGGTCCAGAATTCGCAGAGATCCGGATAGCAGATGATGACATGTGTGTCCCTAGGCTGTGGTACCACAAGAGGCTGCATTTTTTGACCGACCAGACTGAACCCAGGACAATCACTGTCTGGTCTTCCTTCCACGCTTCCTTCCGGGCTGTGGCTGTGCAGTTGGAGATGTGGCAGGAGGAGGAGTAAGACCTGGAGGAGGAGGAGGACTGGGAGGACCTGGAGGAGGACTGGGGGGACCTGGAGGAGAGGGAGGAGGAGGAGGAGGACCTGCAGGAGGAGGAGGAGGACCATCGCAAAGGTGTGTCTGAGCTGTCATTTGGCCCCTCATACCTTTGTTAAGAGCCTCCAATATGAGCGCCTCACACATGACTTGTTGGCCCTCCTCCATCCTCTGCATTTTATAGGCAATGGTGGCAGCAATGTCCTCCTCCATGGTGTGTGGTGCTCCCAGGACCTCTGTAGCCCTCCAAAAGAGTCCTCCGGGTAGCCTCCTCTAGGGCACTCCTCCTACTGCCACTTTCTCTTTTCAGGGGGGGTGGAGGGACCTGCAGATCAGCCAGCCGGCTCGGCCCGGCCACCTCCTGGCTAAGACTTCCCTGTATATGAAAAACGGACATGGTTTTAGTTGTTGCTTCATCAATCCCAATCATAAATTAGTACTCCCAACTAACATCTAGTTAACATCATTGATTGGACAACCTGAAATATTTAGAGGAATGCTATACTTGGCTCAATCTGGGCTCCTCCACATGTGGCCTGGAAGGCCCAGGTTGGGCGTCAGAAGCCTCAGCCGGGGGGGAAGGAAGCGTGGAAGGAAGACTGGAGAGGGATGACCTGGGTTCAGTCTGGCCTGCCAGAAAATGTAGCCTGTCGTAGTACAACATCCTGGGGACATAGATGTCATCTGCTGCTCCGGATCTCTGTGAATCTAGGACTTTCTTGCGCTCCCTTAGATATGTGCTCCTCAGGCAACCAATTAATATCTTTAAATAGGTGATGTCTGCCATGGGCATCACCTGCTTCACAATTTCACACAATTGCACCAGTGCTGCCTTCCTCTTTGTTTGGTTCTTGAAATGGGGGTGTTTAATCTCCCACAGACAGGGCAGCTCCCTTAGCATCTCTACATATACTGACATGAAGTCATTATCTTTGAGTAGCATATCTATGTTCACTGCAAGACACAACACAAGACAAAGCCTAATGTCAGACAAAACTCTCCTAATCTTGTTACAATATAGGCCTCAATCTAGAAGCAGTATAGGCACAAGTTTGTCTCTTACCTTCGTTCTTACGATCGGCGCGTCCAATGCTCCTTCCTCCGCTCACAGATCGTACGCAATACGCACGCGTGTTACGCTTTATACACACTGCGCATGCGTGTAACTCCGCCCGCCCCTGACATTCTTTCTATTCTATTCCCCGCCCCTTTTCGTTCGGCGCAGTGGGGAAAAAGCACATGGCGGAGTCACAGCAGGTGCGTGCTAATTGCAGGAACGAGGAGGAGGAAAGCCCGGATCCGGACACGTCCCGATCCAGAAGGAGACGTTTTAAGGCCACAAATATGTCCTTTGGGGAGATGTTGGAGATGGTCGACATCATGAGGAAGTCCGACTATGACGGGAAGTATGGGCCTTACCCCAACCCCAATATACGAAAGGCCAAGATCATGGCGAAAGTGGTCAGGAGTCTTCTGAGGAATTTCGGGGTCCGAAGATCAAAAGATCAGCTCCGGAAGCGGTGGTCGGACCTGAAATTGAGAGAGCCAGAGCAGTACCGAAAGATCCGGAGAGTGCTGCAAAAAAGTAAGTAGTTGTGCTGTGTTCCTATTCTTTCTGTCTTTATTCCGTTCGTTCTGCTCCATGTGCTTTTATTAATTGTAACGTTTAAAAGGGCAACTTTAATGTTCATGGGCCCATTATTCGTTCGTATCAAACATTTTTCTTTCGGCCTCTAAAACACCATTGTTTAGGCCATATGCATTTTCCCACATTTTTTTGGGGGCCTACTTGGATGCCAAATATTTGTTTGTGTAGATGGGTTTGTTACTAGAATGAAATGCAAACTAGATTGTGTGTAAGGAGAGGACACTGAGCAGCTGTTTTCACATCTGGACACTGGAGCACTAGTGTGGGACCCCAGAACACCATTTTTATTAGGGGGGCCACACAGGTACTCCAGTGTATACTATAGGGGGGTCTCAATCTGTGAAGTTTCTACAAAACAGGTAAAGTATTGCAGCTTGACAAAGGGCAATAAAAAAAATACATCTTGGAACTCGGCTAAAATAGACAATTGTACCCCACTTCCAAGCAATGTTTCCTATTTCTAGTTCTGCCATCAAATATCTGTGTGCTAAGTATACCATTTTTGTTTTACATAGGGGAGAAAAGACTCGGAGGACACCCCTCATCTGAGAAGACCAGAGACCCCCCACCTATGGAAGAAGGTGAAATACCCCCAAACGAAGAAGAGCAGGAGAAAGAAGAAGATGTGGTGGAGATTGGCACCACAACAGGTGAGTGTCTGCGACCACAGACTCAGGTAAGAGATGGATGCTGGCAGATTTTTGATACCTGTTTTTGTTTTCTTTATCTCTTTTTAGGTGATCGTGATGTGAGGGATCCAGAACGTTTTACATCAGAAAGTGCCCAGATCCTGATCGGGGAGATCATGGGGTGTAATCTCGAATTGCACAACATACAGCAAAAAATCAATGATGTTATTAAAAAAAATAATAACATCATTGATGTTTTGGGGCGAATTTAAAACCCCACAAAATACATTTTTGGGATTGTGGTCCAATCTTTTAAATCTTTTTTCAATGTTTTGAAAAGCCAAATTTGGAGGATGCACACAGTGTGCCAACATGTGCTATCTGCCATCACGGGAGATCAATGGACGCGTTTTGGGGGTGCATCCCTTTCCTCAATTATAAAGTAGCGTTGAGGAAGGGCTTGCTCCCCCAAAACACGTCCCTTGATCCCCCCTGATGGCAGATAGCACATGTTGACATTCGTAAATTTGTGTGCATCTTCCAAAGTTGGCTTTTCCAGGGGTGATTTCCCCCCATCTGAACGCTATATCAAACACAGTTCCTAAATACTGATGTCTGATATAGCCTTCAGGTTTTACCTAATGTGAACTTTGTAAGTTCAAGTTTTTTGGCTTTCTTGTTGGTTTTACACAGGCCTGTTTTATCTGAAATGGACATTTCGATTTTTGATAATGCTACTGCAAAAATTGTTATACAACAAACATGTTGGTTTGTTTTAAAAACCTTTGATAAATGCACATGTGATTGTGCAGGTATAAAAAAGTAGCTTACTCAAGAATGTGTGGATTATTGTCTCAACACTACAACACTTTTGGGGTGATGTAATTGCTGTTTTATGCAAAAATGGGGGTTATTTCCTAAGGGCAAATCCTCTTTGCACTACAAGTGCAGTTTCAGTGCAGTTGCAAGTGCACTTGTAGTGAAATGTGTTTTTGCATTTAGGAAATAACAGCCAACGGTGCTTTTATAAGGTTACACAATCACGCCATTTTCTGCACTCAAAACATTTCTGTCAGGGTCAGCTAAAACAAACACAAGCAGTAAATGTCCACAAAGAATTTATTTATTTTTTTTTTTATTATAAAAAGGCTTCACATATTGTCTGGCATATTGATAGCCCCCCTACCCGCAAAGAACTCCAGGTAGCGTAACCGGACATCACGGGCACTCAGGGAGGGCAAGCCAGGACGGCCACTTTCAAGCACCGTCAGTGTGGTTTGATGTAGGATTCCGGCCTCAGGCCCAACTGAGCCAGCATAGTTGGTCGAATGTTTCCTTAAAAAGTTATGGAGAACACAGCACGCCAGTATAATATGGTTCCGTTTATACTCCGCCATATGGATGGGTGTCAGAAATAGTCGGAACCGGCTGGCCAGGATTCCAAATGTGTTCTCCACCACTCTTCGGGCTCTGGCCAGCCGGTAATTAAAAACCCTCTGTTCCGGGGTGAGGGTCCTCATTGGGAATGACCGCATCAGGTGGTCCCCCAGCGCAAACGCTTCATCAGCAATGAACACGAATGGGAGTCCTTCCACAATGTCCTCTGGAGCTGGCAAGTCCAAGCTGCCATTCTGGAGACGCCTGTAGAACTCCGTCTGGGCGATGACTCCACCATCGGACATCCGGCCATTCTTCCCCACGTCCACATAGAAGAAGTCGTAATTAGCCGACACCACCGCCAACATCACTATACTATTAAACCCCTTGTAATTATAATAGTACGACCCCGAGTTGGGTGGTAGGACGATGTGGACGTGTTTCCCATCAATTGCCCCTCCGCAGTTAGGAAAGTCCCACCGCTGGGCAAAGTGGGAGGCCACAGTCTGCCATTCCTGTGGTGTGGAAGGAAACTGTTGAGGAAAAAACAATAAACATTACTATTTTTACTCTGAAACATGGCAAGCAGATTATACACAAACATTATGGGGCAACCTCCAGATAGCATTTATTAAGGGGAATTTAACAACGCCAAAGTATAAGGTACACCTATCATATTCCCCCTCCCCCCCTCATGGGCCATTTGTAACATTATATGGGGGGTGAGGAAATCTTGGACAGGTAACCCTCTCCACTTCATTGAGAGATGACTGCCTAAATACAGGGTATTACTTGGAACAGCCCCTCCTTAGTTACACTATTGGCAGCCCACTGGACAGGTGAGAAGTGTCATAATACAAAGATATAAATACACACTGTACACATTTGAGGACATTTGGACATTCTGCTATTACCTAGAAAGATAATAATAGGATACAAAAACTTTAAACAGTACCATTTGAAAGTATACAGGCAGACCCTTGCACTACATGCTTTGGGGAATTCATCCATAAATCTGACCAGTAAAGAGGTGGGTATAGTGTGTATGGGTTTGGCAAAGTCAGCAGATAGATGATTGAGGATAGATAGAGAATTGGGATCAGCTGACTTAGCAGTTGGGGGGAGGGAGGGTTACTAAAAATTATTTGGGGACACCACAAAAAAAAGCCTCTGGCACTCTGCCTGAATTTAAATAAAAAATAACATTTCCAAACATTTTAGGGGGTGTTTGGGGTAAAGCACTACTATGGAGCTGATAAAATACATTGTTAAGTGACTACATGAGGTGAATATAGGCCAGGAGACACCATGCTGGGGAGGTTAGTGAAGGGCAAATATGTATGAAGGACCTAAAATAATAATTACATAAAAATCCAGCATGCATGAGGACAAAGGAGACATTCACAGCATATTCCAATCATGGTAATTAGGGAATGAAGAAAGAAATACAATATATTAACAAACATTCAATACAATAAAATGTGATATAAAAGGAAAAAAATGGTACCTTCATATACTGCTTCTGTAGGACCTGGATGATGGCAGAACAGGTCTCTGGGATAATGATCCCCAGAGCCTGGGGGGAGATGCCTGTCGAGAACTTCAAGTCCTGCAGGCTTCTCCCTGTGGCCAAATACCGCAAGGTAGCGACCAACCTCTGCTCCGGAGTGATGGCTTGCCTCATGCAGGTATCCTGCCTGCTAATATAGGGGGTCAGCGAAGCCAACAAATGGTGAAATAC
This sequence comes from Aquarana catesbeiana, assembly GCF_042186555.1. Lineage (NCBI taxonomy): Eukaryota > Metazoa > Chordata > Amphibia > Anura > Ranidae > Aquarana > Aquarana catesbeiana. The sequence goes on along the minus strand of NC_133328.1, from coordinate 377,236,382 downwards.
GGGGTCCGTCATCCTGAGAAAGTTCCTGAAATCATCAGGATTATTCTCACGGATCTCACGGAGCAAAGGTATATGAGAGAACTGGTCACGCTGTAGCAACCAATTCTTGGTCCATGAACTCCTCCCCACCCTGTTCATGGCCTGGACTTGTGTCAAGGTCAGGACCCCAACACCAAGCCCCCACACAGCACGAACTCTACGAGGAGTACGCATACGAAACATGGCTAGAAAACGGTCGGCTGCTCAGAACGAAGTAACAGAACGCACTGAAGAACAGCAAGGCCTGTGAAGAGCGACCTGAAAAACAGTAACGAACGAACAAGAATACAATGACTACCTAAAGTCACGCGGAACTTGCTTGCCCAAACTGAAGAGCAGATACAAACCCACAAGCAAAAACTGAACGGCAGAAAACGATCTGAAAGCCACGAGTCTGAAAAAGCGCGAATCATCTCTCACCAAACTTTTACTAACACGAGATTAGCAAAAGGAGCCCAAAGGGTGCCGCGCTTGGTTCTAAACCGGCTTTTTCTAGTCTCGTCGTACGTGGTGTACGTGACCGCGTGGTTGGCGATCGGAAATTCCGACAACTTTGTGCGACCGTGTGTAGACAAAACAAGTTTGAGGCAACATCCGTCGGAAAAAATCCTAGGATTTTTTGTCGGAATGTCCGAACAAAGTCCGACCGTGTGTACGCCCTATTAGAGATTTTTTTAGAGTGGATTAGGCTTTTTCGATCCTTCAGTTTATGTTTCAATGATTTTTATTAAAAGTTTTTCATAGAGCAAGTAACAAAGATCTCGACATTTTATTGAGCATTGCGTAGTAGTCATTATACTTCATATATACAAAATGCACAAGGATACCACCTCTTGTGTTCTCAAGTATAGTTATCATATTCTGCAGTAAACTGTACTTTATATTTCCTTAACATTTATGATGCATGGAACATATTCTACTGTGATTTTTTTCCACCGTACCCATCATATCATAGCCTATGACTATGAGCAAGCTCTATATCATGGAGTACAGCCCACCTACTGGGAAACACCAGCTCCCCTTCCTACTATTGGGGGAGTCTGGCTTCCAGATTTCAGGGAGACCCCCTCCAGACCTTGTTAGATCCGTGTTTTGCCGAGAGGAAAGAGGGAATAGATCATAGAAGAAAGGAAAAAGGGGGAGGGATCAGAGTTAGTGGGGATTGAGTTGGAACGAAGGGGTTAGGAAGGGGAGGGCGGGTGGCTCCACGCTCCAGATGACATTCAACAAGGGTCTTGGTTTGTGATTGTCCTGGGATCATTTGTCAAGTAACCAATTCATGGATCCCATACTTTATTAAACAATTTAATTTTGTCTTGCACCATTGCTGTTAGTCTTTCATTTAACATAAGCCATGACATCTTGTGTTTACGTTGGTCAAATGGCAGGGCTACGGACCTCCAGTTTCGTGCTATCGTAATTTTAGCTGATATGATAATGAATGTGAGAAGCCTTCTTTGGTGTTTTGAGGCTTCAGCTACTCTGCCACCCAGGAGTGCATGCTTCGCGGACTTCGCCAGGTTAATCTGAGTAAGGGTATATATATAGTTGTAGATCCTGATCCAAAATCTCCTGACCTTGGGTCATGTCCACCATATATGATATAACTCAAAATTATGGTACAGCGTCCTGTGAGCCACCACTAGATACCCAACAATAAGGGTCACCAAAACCAATGCTTTTATATTAACTTAACTGCTAGTGTTACACATGCCTCATAAATCATGCAAAAGATCAAAATAAACTATATAAATACGCTGTGCCATCAAAGAAACATATAGCATAAAGTGCTAAAATGTGCAATTCATGCAATATTGCTATTAAAGTGATAATGTGCAAATACGTGAACAACTCAGTGACAACAATAATATATATAAGAGAATATGATCAATGTCCTTTGAAAAAATGGCAAAAATGTTTTTTATATATATATATATATATATATATATATATATATATATATATATATATATATATATATACACGAGATGAAGAATATATATACCAGTGAAATATATTAAAAATTTAAATATAAAGTGCTGCAGTGCAATATTCAAAATAGTCCATAAGTGCTTCAAAAATCCATACGATTCAGTGAAATTCCAGAGGTAAGGTGCTGTATCCACACATAGGTGCTCCCCCCTAGGTGATAGCTGCTCACCTTAGGGTGTGTGACCTTGCTGCTAGGTCAAAGCACGCTTTTTGAACCACTAAAGGGTTCAGTAGTGCATCCGGGATCCTGGGTTGATCTTATGTCACTGTACATCAAAGGATAGCCACTTTTCTGCTGAAGGGCCTCAGTCTTTGGGAGTACCAAGAGGGCCATGAATTGATTTTGATTTTGGGGGGACCCCTACGTCATTTTTTTTAAAATTTAGCACAGGGTTCCCCTTAATTGCCATATCAGACCCGAAGGGCCTGGTATGGATTTTGGAGGGACCCCCACACAATTTTTTTTTTAAATTTTGGTTCTGGGTTCCCCTTAATAGTTATACCAGACCCAAAGGGCCTGGTGTTGGACTGGGGGGGGATCCCATGCTCTTTTTTTCAATGAGTTTTATGTATATTGCCGAGACATGAAAATTCATTACAGCCGCAATCAGTTTTACATGACAATTTTTCCTTTAGAAAAGTCATTTTGCTGTGGTACTGTTCTAAACATGGGAAAATCGCGCCACTTTATAGGTATACTATAGACACCCCCCAGGCACAATATTTAAAGGAATATTTCATTTTTATTGTTTCACTTTAAGCATTATTAAAATCACTGCTCCCGAAAAAACGCCTGTTTTTAAAAAATTTTTTTTGCATTGATACATGTCCCCTGGGGCAGGACCCGGGTCCCCAAACACTTTTTATGACAATAACTTCCATATAAGCCTTTAAAATTAGCAATTTTGATTATTCATGTTCGTGTCCCATAGACTTTAATGGTGTTCGTGTGTTCTGCTGAATTTTTTTCTGGTGCGAACCGAACATACGGGGGTGTTCGGCTCATCCCTACTGCAGACTCCCATCAGCAGGGGGAGTGGGAGTGCCAGCAGCACCCAATGGACTGTGAAGCTGGCCACTGTGGATGTAGGAAATTGACTTAGTCATTCTTTTGGGTGCTAAGTTGTTGTAATATCCTTATTCACAAACAAACGCATGAATCACTTAAGTTGGTGTTCTTTCATTCTCTGAGGAAAAGGGCTTGACCCCCCAAAACACGCCAGCCATTCCTGGATGCTATGAGATCTTTCCATGCCATCAGTTGAGTATGGTGGATTTTGAGGCAGTCTTATCGTTTTATCAAGACTAACTTGTGCATTACATGCATTTGTGAGTATTCACTTGTCATTTATCTTTCTAATAAAATTGAGTTATAATAATGCACTAGGTCAGTGAGCCCTCTCTATTGTTGTTTTCTAATTTGCCTAAGGATACCCACAGACCTGAGAGGGCAGCAAGACAATTGTGTGCTAAACCTACTGGATTAGCCAAGAGGAGATTCCTTTTAATTTATAAACACCACAACTGACTGCAGAAGGTTGCGTTTTTAACACACACAGTTTTTGACAAGTCCTTAAATAAAAAATAAAAGAATTGTCAATCACGTCAATCATCTAGCAATGTGGATCCATGGCAATCACACTGTCTGGCACCTGTCAATCTGTCAAAAGAAAAAAAAATGGCACCAGCCAACATGATATTACTCTGATGACTGCTCACTCACATCGGACTGCTTTGGTCAGATGACAGCTCAAATAAATAAAGGTTTGGGATCACTTGGGTGACATCATTGATCATATTTGGATGTGACCATAGTTTGTCAATGATAACCCTGGTTGCTAGAGGCCAGATTCTGACAGCTGCAAACACCAAAGTGTTTGGCAATCCTCCCTGTACTGTGCCATCCTGATATAGCCTTCTTATGCTCTGTACAAACGGTTGGACATTGATCGGACATTCCGACAACAAAATCCATGGATTTTTTCTGATGGATGTTGGCTCAAACTTGTCTTGCATACACATGGTCACACAAAGTTGTCGGAAAAGCCGATCGTTCGGAACGCGGTGACGTAAAACACATACGTCGGGACTATAAACGGGGCAGTAGCCAATAGCTTTCGTCTCTTAAAGCGGGGGTCCACCTATCTATCGTTTTTTTTTTTTTTGAGTTCATTCACAAACTTTTCTTCTCAGCATTACATACTCACATATTGTGTGTAATATGTCCGCCTGTGTCAGATTTCATCGGAAAGAATAACTTATATTATTCACTGCAGGCGGTTTCCATCTTCATTGTGGGCATTTGAAGCCCACAAGCATTTATTTCCTGGATGTGGTGAATGCTGTGCTCCCAGCATTCACCGCTCGTTCCCGCACATGCTCAGTGGCATCCTGGGAAGCCAGAGACTAGCTCCCAGGAGTCTGGGAGAGGCTAGAAACACGCCTACTCCCACGGAAGGAGAACCAGGAAGTGCAAAGAAGAATAGAAAAATAAAAGGTAATTACGGCGATTTAAATTTTCTTAAACGGCATGTCAGTATCTAGGCAAGGAAGAGAATACATACAGATATTGTTCAAAATTTGGGTGGAACTCCGCTTTAATTTATTCTGAGCATGCGTGGCACTTTGTGCGTTGGATTTGTGTACACACGATCAGAATTTCCGACAACGGATTTTATTGTCGGAAAATTTTATAGCAAGCTCTCAAACTTTGTGTGTCGGAAATTCCGATGGAAAAATGTGTGGAGCCCACACATGGTCGGAATTTCCGACAACAAGGTCCTATCACACATTTTCTGGCGGAAAATCTGACCGTGTGTACAGGGCATTAGTGTTTACCCCAAGCCTTACCCGAGCACAGGGTACTATGTAAGAATAGTAGTGCTTGAGATTAACTTTCTACATGGAATTTGCAGCCAAAGTAACCTTTTTGATTAGTCATGTTTGGGGTTAAAATCGAAAGTGTTGAGCTGTAAAGGTTTTTTAATAGGTAACTGTTTTACAATTTCTCCATTACATATGATTTTAAGGCTAGATACATTTGGTATTTATTACACTCAGCAGTCCCATCTTCAATAAACTTTTTGTGTGTTTACATTCACAAAAAGTTTTTGTGTATTTTTTTACTGAAAATATAGATTTCATAAACATTTGCACAACTATTATGTGCCCTATAAATCAGGTCTACTGTATTTTTATTATATAGGTCCTCTGCTTTTGGAAAATATAATGTGTGTGGGGTCTTTGATATACAGTATATCACAAAAGAGCATACACCCCCTCACATTTTTGTAAATACAGTGGAACCTTGGTTAACAAATAACACGGTTAATGAGCGTTTTGAAAGACGAGCAATTTTTTAAAAAAAATTCTGACTTGGTTTGCGAGAATTCAAGCTAATGGGGTGTGCAGTACCACATTTGGCCAGAGGTGCGGGGGTGCCAGTGACACTCAGAAAGGTTCGGAGCCGTTCGGAAATGCTTGGAATCACTCGGAAATATTCGGAAACACTTGGAAATACTCCATTCCCGAGTGTTTCCGAGCCTTTCCGAGGCTTTCCGAGTTCAGCAGAGCTGTCCCCGAGTATTTACGAGGCTCTCCGGCACCCCCCTACCTCTGACCACATGTGGTATTGCATGCAATAGAAGTCAAACAAATTATCTTTGTTTCAATTGGCTTCTATGGGGAAACTCGCTTTGATATGCGAGTGCTTTGGATTACAAGCATTCTCCTGGAACCGATTATGCTCATAATCCAAGGTTCCACTGTATTTTATTAAATCTTTTCATGTGACATCACTGAAGAAATGGCACTTTGCTACAATGTAAAGTAGTGAGTGTACAGCTTGTATAACAGTGTAAATTTGCTGCCCCTCAAAATAACTCAACACACAGCCATTAATGTCTAAATCACTGGCAACAAAAGTGAGTACACCCCTAAGTGAAAATGTCTAAATTGGGCCCAAAGTGTCAATATTTTGTGTGGCCACCATTATTTTCCAGCACTGCCTTAACCCTCTTGGGTATGGAGTTCACCAGAGCTTCACAGGTTGCCAATGCAATCCTCTTCCACTCCTCCATGACGACATTGCGGAGCTGGTGGATGTTAGAGAGCTTGTGCTCCTCCACTTTCCATTTGAGGATGCCCCACAGATGCTCAATAGGGTTTAGGTCTGGAGACATGCTTGGCCAGTTCATCACCTTTACCCTCAGCTACTTTAGCAAGACGGTGGTCGTCTTGGAGGTGTGTTTGGGGTCGTAATCATTTTGGAATACTGCCCTGTGGCCCAGCCTCCGAACGGAGGGGATCATGCTCTGCTTCAGTGTGTCACAGTACATGTTGGCATTCATGGTTCCCTCAATGAACTGTAGCTCCCCAGTTCCGGCAGCACTTATGCAGCCCCAGACAATGACACTCCCACCAACATGCTTGACTGTAGGCAAGACACACTTGTCTTTGTACTCCTCACCTGATTGCCACAACACACGCTTGACACCATCTGAAAAATATAAGTTTATTTCGGTCTCATCAGACCACAGGGCATGGTTTCAGTTATCCATGTCCTTAGTCTGCTTGTCTTCAGCAAAATGTTTGTGGGATTTCTTGTGCATCATCTTTAGAAGAGGCTTCCTTCTGGGACGACAGCCATGCAGACCAATTTGATGCAGTGTGGCGTATGGTCTGAGCACTGACAGGCTGACTTCCCCACTCCTTCAACCTCTGCAGCAATGCTGGCAGCACTCATACTTCTATTTCCCAAAGACAACCTCTGGATATGATGCTGAGCACGTGCACTCAACTTTTTTGGTTGACCTTGGCGAGGCCTGTTCTGAGTGGAACCTGTCCTGTTAAACCGCTGTATGGTCTTGGCCACCATGCTGCAACTTAGTTTCAGGGTCTTGGCAATCTTCTTATAGCCTAGGCCAACTTTATGTAGACCAGCAATTCTTTTTTTCAGATCCTCAGAGAGTTCTTTGCCATGTTATACTTCCAGTGACCAGTATGAGAGAGTGAGAGCGATAACACCAAATTTAACAACTGCTCCCCATTCACACCTGAGACCTTGTAACACTAATGAGTCACTTGACAGCGGCGAGATAAAATGGCTAAATTTTCACTTAGGGGTGTACTCACTTTTGTTGCCAGCAGTTTAGACATTAATGGCTGTGTGTTGAGTTATTTTGAGGGGACAGCACTGTTATACAAGCTGTACACTCACTACTGTACATTGTAGCAAAGTGTCATTTCTTCAGTGTTGTCACATGAAAAGACATAATAAAATATTTACAAAAATGGGAGGAGTGTACTCACTTTTGTGAGATACTGTAAATTTAAAACCATATGTGCATTTTCCTAGGTGTATGCAGAACAAAAAACTGGTTCGGTAGGGTACATAACACTGGTATGTAAATCTTATTACTTCCTTGTATTTCCCAACAATTACAGCCTAAGGTGTTAGAGAAGCTGACGTACCTCAATTTCCAAATTTGGTGCCTAATTATGACAGATGTAGCTCCACCTCTGTGCTTTTTATGACTCCATCTCTCAGACACAGCTGCCTATTTAAGTCATTTATCTCATATCAATGCATCTATTACAACAGCAGTTTATGGCTGAGTGTCCTGGAATGGTGTAACTATATTCAATATTTGTAGTTACCTGGAAACATAAAAACAACATATTACAGGTGAGATCTACTATTTTAGGCTTGTATCATTTATAAATGTTTTTTTTTTTTAAATCGCTGTTAGCTTACATTTCTGAACTAAATAATTGCTAATCAGAACTGTATAAGATGTACAGAATATGAACTTTGCAGACCTATATTAATGTGGGACATTTCTAAAGATGGAGACTATTTGTGAGTTTTTTAAGGCTTTTATTGGCTAAGATTGGCAACTTTAGAAAATAGATGCATTTTGTCTGTTTTGTATTAATGGTAGTGATTAAGACCCCAGTGCTGGATTTAAAAAAATCAGTTATGCAGAAGATATACAGAAGCTGCAGTAACACATTATAACATTTACAGTAAACCTGCCAATAATATAACTCCACTTTTGCTGAAAAAAACGTCCCCTGGTTACATACATACATTTAAAGGATTTTAGCAAACTTCTTTACAATTTTGTACATATTGTTTGTTTTAGAAATCACATATAACTTTAAGGCCCCTTTCAGACAGAGCGAAATCAGTCAAGTGGATCCACCTGCTCAGTGGGGGATCTCTCCGCAAATCCCGCTAAGCAGGCGGATGACAGGTCCGTGTCCGCTCCGCTATGCAGAGCAGACACAGACAAAGCCCGCTGTTTTCTATGGGGCAGTCAGAAGGAAACAGATTCAAAACCATATGTGATGAAAGCTTGTTTTTAGCAGACTGGATCGGACACAGGCGGGTGTCAGCAGACACATGTCCGCTGACATATGCCGCTCCATAGAGAACAATGGGTGGTCTGATCGGGTCTGCCTGAAAAACAGACATGCGTACCCGATCAGTCCGCTAGTGGGAAAGGGGCCTTACTTAGTTCTTACTTGGAGAGTGCTGAATCTGGAGCAGCTGTGCATGGTATCAGCTTCTAACTTCAGCTTGTTCAATTAAGCTTTGACAAAAAAACAGGAAGCTGATTGATTTTTATGCACAGCTGCACCAGTTTTTGCACTCTCCAGTTTTAGTAAATCAATCCCCGTGGGAGCATCAGTAAGCGACTCACACAAGCAGTACATGGCACTTTGAGTGCTGGTTCACACCTAAGCCAATTCTATGCGGATCAAATGCAATCCGAAAAGCATAGATTCATATGTCATCTAAAAAAGCATTATTTCCAATGAAGGTCATTCACTTCCATGCGGTGCGATTTTGATCCGGTAAAAAAAAGGTTCCTGTGCAAGTTTAGTAAGGTGCTGTGTAAATTCAATCTCCAGCTATGCCCAGTCCCCTTAGAAATCACATTCAATTCAAACCTATCACAAAAGAAATTGCACTGTGAAAACGCATCAGATTCGCACCGCATTAGTGTGAACCAGCACTTAAAGTTTTTGTAAAGTCAGAAGGTGTTTTATCTTAATGCATTCTATGCATTAAGATAAAAAGCCTTCTGTGTGCAGCAGCCCCCCTTAGCCCCCCCCAGAACTTACCTGAGCCCCATCTCTATCCAGCGATGTCCACGAGTGAATTGGCCCTCCTGATTGGCTGGGATACAGCAGTGGCGCCATTTACTTCCACTGCTGTCAATCAAACTCAGTTAACCAATCAGAAGAGAGATTGTGGGGCCTAACAGTAGCTCTGTGTCTGAATGGATAGACGGAGCTTGCAGGTCCCCTCATAGCAAGCTGCTTGCTGTGGGGGCACACAACAGGAGGGAGGGGCCAGGATCTCCAGCCAGGGACCCGAGAAGAGGCGGATTTGGGCTACTCTGTGCAAAAACCCTGTACAAAGCAGGTAAGTATAACATGTTTGTTATTTTTATTTTTTATTTTTATTCTTTTTATTGAAATGTTCAACATAGTATAAGCATAGTAATAACACAAGAAAGAAAAAAAAAGAAAAAACACAAAACATAAATGAGTCATACATCAGCACAAGTAGGTAGCATGGTCCAATAGATAATGAGGATCTATGTCAGGGTAAGGGCCCACAACAGTTTCACATAAAGAATTTGTATTTTTCCATATCGATACCATATGTACAGTGGGGACAGAAAGTATTCAGACCCCCTTAAATTTTTCACTCTGTGTTATATTGCAGCCATTTGCTAAAATCATTTAAGTTCATTTTTTTCTCTTATTAATGTACACACAGCACCCCATATTGACAGAAAAACACAGAATTGTTGACATTTTTGCAGATTTATTAAAAAAGAAAAACTAAAATATCACATGGTCCTAAGTATTCAGACCCTTTGCTCAGTATTTAGTAGAAGCACCCTTTTGATCTAATACAGCCATGAGTCTTTTTGGGAAAGATGCAACAAGTTTTTCACACCTGAATTTGGGGATCCTCTGCCATTCCTCCTTGCAGATCCTCTCCAGTTCTGTCAGGTTGGATGGTAAACATTGGTGGACAGCCATTTTTAGGTCTCTCCAGAGAAGCTCAATTGGGTTTAAGTCAGGGCTCTGGCTGGGCCATTCAAGAACAGTCACGGAGTTGTTGTGAAGCCACTCCTTCGTTATTTTAGCTGTATGCTTAAAGCGGGATTCTGGCCGGGAAAAAAAAAATAAAGTCATCAGCTACAAACACTGTAGCTGTTGACTTTAAATAAGTAGACTTACCTGTCCTGGGTGCCCGCGATGTCGGCCGCCCGAGGCCGACCTGTCCCTTGGCTCTCTGGTCCTGGCACTGCCATCCTAAGTAAGGGAAACAGGCAGTGGAGCCTTGCGGCTTTACTGCCAGTTTCCTACTGCGCACGCGCGAGCGGTGCTCTGTGAATGGCCCCGTGGTTTTCTGGGAACACACACAGTTCCCAGAAGGCAAAGGGGCCACTCACCGAGGAACAGGACACGCCGCGGAATAGGAAGAGGCAGGTTAGGAAGACTGCCTAGCAACAAGGGTTCAGGTAAGTTTAAACATTTTTTTTCAATTTTTTTTTTTTAATTTCTTTAGGATTTTTGGTGCAATTTTTTTCTTCAGGGTGGCCCTCCACTTTAAGGTCATTGTCTTGTTGGAAGGTAAACCTTCGGACCAGTCTGAGGTCCTGAGCACTCTGGATAAGGTTTTCGTCCAGGATATCCCTGTACTTGGCCGCATTCATCTTTCCCTCAATTGCAACCAGTCGTCCTGTCCCTGCTGCTGAAAAACACCCCCACAGCATGATGTTGCCACCACCATGCTTCACTTTTGGGACTGTATTGGACAGGTGATGAGCAGTGCCTGGTTTTCTCCACATATACTGCTTAGAATTAAGGCCAAAAAGTTCTATCTTGGTCTCATCAGACCAGAGAATCTTATTTCTCACCATCTTGGTGTCCTTCAGGTGTTTTTTAGCAAACTCCATGCGGCTTTCATGTGTCTTGCAATAAGGAGAGGCTTCCGTCGGGCCACTCTGCCATAAAGCCTGACTGGTGGAGGGCTGCAGTGATGGTTGACTTTCTACAACTTTCTCCCATCTCCCGACTGCATCTCTGGAGCTCAACCACAGTGATATTTGGATTCTTCTTTACCTCTCTCACCAAGGCTCTTCTCCCCGATAGCTCAGTTTGGCCGGACGGCCAGCTCTAGGAAGTGTTCTGGTCATCCCAAACGTCTTCCATTTAAGGATTATGGAGGCCACTGTGCTCTTAGGAACCTTAAGTGCAGCATAATTTTTTTGTAACCTTGGCCAGATCTGTGCCTTGCCACAATTCTGTCTATGAGCTCTTCAGGCAGTTCCTTTGACCTCATGATTCTCATTTGCTCTGACATGCATTGTGAGCTGTAAGGTCTTATATAGACAGGTGTGTGGCTTTCCTATTTAAGTCCAATCAGTATAATCAAACACAGCTGGACTCAAATGAAGGTGTCTCAAGGATAATCAGAAGAAATGGACAGCACCTGAGTTAAATATATGAGTGTCACAGCAAACGGTCTGAATACTAAGGACCATGTGATATTTCAGTTTTTCTTTTTTAATAAATCTGCAAAAATGTCAACAATTCTGTGTTTTTCTGTCAATATGGGGTGCTGTGTGTACATTAATGAGGAAAAAAAAATGAACTTAAATGATTTTAGCAAATGGTTGCAATATAAAAAAGAGTGAAAAATTTAAGGGGATCTGAATACTTTCCGTCCACACTGTAATTGACTACGGTATCCAGATATATAATCAACCCTTCACAGGTGAAACTCACAATTTATATTAACTGATACCGAACCCCATCATAACATAAAGCGCTACATGCAGTAATGTTTGCTATTTTAATAGAAAAAAAAACAAGACTTTAAATTAAATTAAATTAAAGACTTTATTAAATGAAAGTGTTAGTTTACTTTAAAAAAAAAAAACTCTATGCAGTCACTACACAAGATAGCATCAACCTAAGCTAATCATATTTAAAAATTCTCTTCATACAAACATTCTTTGTCCATTCAATTACTTCACCAATGTCATTTGAAAGTAATTCAAGATTCTGTTTGCTTTTAACATTTGATTTTGGAAAAAATTGACTTTTCCAAATGAAAACCACATACACTGCTAAAAATTTGTTTGTTCGAGAAAAAAATTAAATCCGTCTCCTTTTAATTTTTTCATCACTGAAAACGGATATCAATTTGACCCACCTAATGATCAGAAAATTAAACAAACGTTCTAAAGACAAAAATGTTCAAACTAAATTCTGCTACTGTATGGCCAGCTTAACCCTTTATTGCTGTATACCAACAGTGTACACAACATCCCTATACAAATAAGACATGTTTGATTTTTTTGCCAATTTTAGAAAACCAAAGTTGGTTGCAGACTGAAATAGAAGAGTGTTTTTTCAACACTAAATTATAAAGATAGCAAATATACAGTATATGCTACATCATTTTTTTTAACAAACGTGGCTTTACCACTCATATTTTAGTTTTGGGTAGATGCCCTCTGATTGACTCACCTCTAGCTTTCTGATAGAGCAGGATTTCTATATCCACATTCACATCTGCCTCCGGGTCATGAGCTGGGTCTGTAGACATTAAAAGACAATCTCATGGTTGTCTCATGACTTTTATGCTGCTGCATTATTTGGTAGGATATGAATTTCTAAATTAAATAGAAAATGAAAATCACTATCTTTGTAGTATTTTTCTATACGATTCCAACTAATTTACCATACCATCTATCTATCTATCTATCTATCTATCTATCTATCTATCTATCTATCTATCTATCTATCTATCTATCTATCTATCTATCTATCTATCTATCTATCCTCAGGTCCTGACTTCTGATTTACTAATAATCATTTGTGGTAATGTATTTAACACAGATGGAAAAAGAAGATACGTTTTAATAAGACAGTTGGAATTTATACCAATACTAAAGAAAACATGAATGTAACCAGCATGAATGACACCCTGGATGAACCCTCTAGCAGCTATTCAGAATATTCGTACATACATTTCACCATAGTGGCTGTTGTAGCACTATGTCTTTGTATCGTTGGCCTGGTTGGAAATGTTATTGTGTTTTGGTACCTGTGCTTCAAGATCCAGAGAAACAAATACACAGTTTATATTATGAATCTGTCTGTGGCTGATGCCCTGTTTATTATATTTACTACCTTGCTTTTGATGATCCAGATAAATACAATCATTGGTACAGATCCTGAATTTATAGGGAAAGAGAGTTTATATTTATTCATAGAAATATTTTATGATACTATGCAGTATTCTGGAATGTATATCCTTACAGCTGTCAGCATGGAACGATGTAGCTCTGTTCTATTCCCCTTTTGGTACCGAAGCCATCGCCCTAGGAACTTATCCACTATTATGTGCACTGCTCTTTGGATTCTTGGCTCTTTGGAAAGTCTCCTTATGAACCTTGTGTGCACAGCAGATGCTTTCTTGGAAAAAAACTCACAATGTTCAGCAGTTCAAATAATAGTTTTTATTTTAGCCATTGGCATCTGCCTACCAATTATGGTCATTTCCAGCTTCACCTTGCTCATCAAAGTAAGGAGGTCATTAAAGCAGCGATACACACCTAAACTGTACATCATCATCCTTATTGCAGTTCTTGTATTCATCCTATCAGTTCTTCCGTTTAATTTTTTTTCGTTTTTAATATACTTCAAATTAATATCAACAGATTTGGAAACTGTTAGTTTTCACTATGTAACAATTTTTTGCACAGTGCTTAACTGCACCATCAATCCCTACATTTACTTTATTGTTGGAAGAAAATGGAAACAAAAGACCCCTCACTCGATCCAGGAAGCCCTCCAAAGGGCCTTTAGGGACGAAGATGATGAGAATGATGACTCGAACAGCAACAAAACAATTAACACATTAAGCTAAACTAACTTTATAGTTGCTTTCTAGATTTTCTTTTTTTTTATAATGTCTTTATTTTTCTTTTATAACAGAAGAAAAATGAACAATCTTTCTGTATATAACATTTCTATACATACAGCCAGACAAAAAAAATAAAAATAAGAATATAGTAATAACTTGTTCCATTCCATTCCATCTACTCCTGTATGTTTCTAATATACTATCTAGAAAAGATAGATACACAAATAAACCCATATAAACATAAAGGAGCCAAAAAAGAAGCGTAGAAGACAGAGAAATAAAAGAAGTAAACTTCCTCTTCTAATTCCATTACTCTGTGCTGCGTCAGGAGGGAGGTGCTTCCCCCCTACCCCACTGGAGCACTCCAACTACCTCTCGATATTCCAACTGCCATTTCTATTTATAGTCCATTTACCCCCTCCCTTCCTTTTCCTTCTAGATTTTCTTTCAAGAGCAAAGCACACCAACAATTATCTACTTTAGCCGCTTCAGCCCCAGAAGAATTTACCCCCTTCCTGACCAGAGCACTTTTTGCAATTCGGCACTGCGTCACTTTAACTGACAATTGCACGGTCGTGCGACGTGGCTCCCAAACAAAATTGACGTCCTTTTTTTCCCACAAATAGAGCTTTCTTTTGGTGGTATTTGATCACCTCTGCGGTTTTAATTTTTTGCACTATAAACAGTGAAGGGGTTAACCACTAGGGGGCGGGGAGGGGTTAAGTCAGTACTAGGGAGTGATTTCTAACTGTAGGGGGGATGGTCTAGCTGTGGCACATCACTGATCTCTGCTCCCGATGACAGGGAGCAGAGATCAGTGAGCCTGTCACTTCATCCTCTCCGTGAGACGATCGCGGGTATCCCTGCGGCGATAGAGTCCGCGTGACCTGACTCACGGAGCTCCCGGCCAGCGCGCACGCAATGGCATGGCGGGGAATTCAAATGGGACTTACGGGTACGCCCATTTGCCCAGCCGTGCCATTCTGCGTGCGCCGGTCGGGAAGTGGTTAACAAGGAGATATGATTCACTCAGGAATTTCAGAATATGAATCTTTAAGTAGCATCTTACTTTATCAAGTGTAAGTCAAACTTCTTCTGTGAAGGGCAAAGACTGGAAATGCTAATGATATTGATTTTCATTTAATATACCTCCAACTGGCTGGCCTTCTTAAAGCGAACCTGTTTAGCTGGAGAAAGTGCTGCTTAAAGTGGTTGTAAACATTTTTTTAAACATGTTATACATGTAAACATGTTATACTTACCTGCTCTGTGCAATGGTTTTGCACAGAGCAGCCCTGATCCCCCTCTTCTGGGGTCCCCCGAGAGTGCTTCTGGCTCCTCTCCCCCACCAAGTGCCCTCGTGGCAAGCTGCATGCTATTAGGGCACTCATACTTGCTCGCTCCCGAGCCCACTTGGTATGTCCATAAGACACACAGAGTGCAGCTGGGCCCCATCACCTGCTCTCTCCCCACTGGCTGTGATTGACAGCAGTGGGGGCCAGTGAGGAGGGAGAGGCCGAGAGAGCCTGTGCCCTTGTGCACAGTACTGGATCAAGATAGGGCTTAGGTAAGTACATGTGGGGGAGCTACATACTGAAGGTTTTTTCCCTTAATCCATTAAGGTAAAAAGCCTGAAGGTTTTAGAACCACTTTAAACCAAGCTCATTTACGTTACCTAAACCTGTCCTTAATTTGCACATTGCTGCTATAAATATATAAGGTTGTTTAAGAGGTGCTTTAAATGTACTTTCATACCTAATTTAATGTATACATGGCTAACAGGTTTCATCACATGCCTTCTTATCCTTTTTTAAAATAAAGCAGTTGTGCAGTTTTGGATTGGAAACCTTTAATGAAGATGAGATCTGGGTA
This sequence comes from Aquarana catesbeiana, assembly GCF_042186555.1. NCBI lineage: Eukaryota > Metazoa > Chordata > Amphibia > Anura > Ranidae > Aquarana > Aquarana catesbeiana. Next base: position 377,220,511 of record NC_133328.1, on the reverse strand, counting down.
TCTGCTGACTTTGTGATATGTGTATTCTCCAATATATTGGCTCATGTTCTATATAATCTGTGATAAGTAAAGCAACATCTGAAGTGTAATTGTGCATAAATATTTGCAGCTCACATTTAGTTCAAATGTAATTTTTTTTAATAAAACTGATTATAACTTATGTTATCTCTGGTGTTGTTCTTCCTAGGACCCATTCACACCAAACGTTATTTGTGTTGATGCATGTGTGTTGGTACAACACAGTGCCATTCATTGTAAATGGCACCCCAACACACTTGAGCTGTAATGCCCCACAGTGTAGCACAACACATGAAGTTCTTCTTATGCCCCGTACACACGGTCGGATTTTCCGACGGAAAATATGTGATAGAACCTTGTTGTCGGAAATTCCGACCGTGTGTAGGCTCCATCACACATTTTCCATCGAATTTTCCGACACACAAAGTTTGAGAGCAGGCTATAAAATTTTCCGACAACAAAATCCGTTGTCGGAAATTCCGATCGTGTGTACACAAATCCGACGGACAAAGTGCCACGCATGCTCAGAATAAATAAAGAGATGAAAGCTATTGGCCACTGCCCCGTTTATAGTCCTGACGTACGTGTTTTACGTCACCGCGTTTAGAACGATCGGATTTTCCGACAACTTTGTATGACCGTGTGTATGCAAGACAATTTTGAGCCAACAGCCGTCGGAAAAAATCCATGGATTTTGTTGTCGGAATGTCCGAACAAAGTCCGACCGTGTGTACGGGGCATAAGAGGTACTTTAAAAATCTGTCACTATGTCTGCAATAGCTCCTTTAAAGAATTACTGCCAGTTTGCAGATTATCAAACTAGCAGCAATTAAGACCAACTCTATTGTGTACAGAGGTTAGGCCAGTACTCTGAGTAGGGGCAGGCTCCCTGGTTTCTATGAAGCCAGCGTCCAGCAGGCGTTATAGCATCTAATGCTTCATCCCTGGCCCCATGCCAAATAAAATACATATCAAACACAAAATGGTAATTCAGCACTCCTTGTTTATGCCAGTCTGTTCTATATTTGTGATAACATGATGTTGTTGCACTCTCTGTGCTAAGTGTGGCTTCGCCCCACTCAGCCTCACTCTCTCCCCACACAGGGCTGTGACTACAAAGTAGGAGTGAGGTTCCAACTACTGCACAGCATCAAAAGTTTTAGCAGCGATTTACCGTCGTTTTAGTGATGCTTTTCGGTCGCTAGCAGGGAGCTTATAACCCCTGCTAGTAGCCAAATAAAGGGTTAAAAGCGCCCGTGTTGTGGCGCTGCTGAATTGCTTTGCAGGGCAGGGTGTTTTTGGCAGTGGTGTATACACTGCTCCCAAACCACAGATGCAGCTTGCAGGACTTTTCAGAACGTGCCGCAAGCGCACCGCCCCAGTGTGAAAGCACTTGGGCTTTCTTACTGGGGTGGCGTAAGAGGCGTTTTTCAGGCATTTTACAGGCGCTATTTTTAGCACCTGAAAAATGCATTCAGTGTGAAAGGGGTCTAAGTCTGAGTGGGGAGAAGACACACAGACCACAGGAAGTACTGCAGCATTGTGGCGGTATAGATACAGACAGAACTGTCATGGGATATGAGTGCTAAATTATCACTTTGCATTTGATATTTATTTTGTTTGGATCCCCCCCCCCCCCCTTTACTTACTTTCAGTAGTAAGCCAGGGAATCTCCTGCCTGGCAGCTGAATGGACCAGGAATGAGTCATTGGTTGTTATGATTTACTGTCTAGGCAGCCAATGCTGCTGTACGATGGGGTTGGGAAATGGGCTGAGCCTGCACTGAGGATGGAGTGTCCATTATACCACCCTCCACCATGCCTCCATGCAACAAATTCCAGGTTGCTGATCTCCCCTAGTCTGTAAGAACCTGGAAGTGATGAGGATTTCATTACTTCCAGAACTGAGGTGTCACTTTCCCCCCGACCACTGTAGAACAGTATGGAACCACTTGAACAGGCAGCAAAAGAGGCAAGACATGTTTAAAGTGATTGTAAAAGCAGAAGGTTTTTTATCTTAATGCATATCTGTCTTGAGATAGGAATCAGAATGGACAGTATATAAGCAGCTTAGTAAATTCGCAACTTAAGAGTGAATAGGCCATAAACATTGATACATAAGGCAGGACTTGCCCTGCAGCAAACATTAGAAATTTGGCAGATGGCAAAACATTGTGTGGCACATTTACAGTGCTGGAGCACTGAAATAGGGCAGAAACGTTTTTTTTTGGGGGGGGGGGCTAGATGGCAATTAAACAGTTTTCATCTGTAGCATCAGCAGCGGGGCTTTTGTAGTCATTGGTAATCCAAAACTGGATGTATAGCCTGATCATTCTGAGATAGAAGAAATAGATGTGCTCTGCCTTTGGATGACGCTTGGCCCAACTATCGCTTTGTACTGCAGAACCTTCTTTCACCCTACTACCTTCACATGTAGGTCCTCTGCCTTTCACTTTAGGCCTGCCTGACATATTTAATAAAAGGGATTGACTAAATTTAATGTCAGCTATGGCAATAGTTGGAATAAATATGTGGTGATTTGGTGCACACTCCTTTACCGAACAAGTGTGTGGTAGCGTGCTGTAATCAAAGGGCAGCTTTGACTATGTCAGCAGCAAGTGTATCCTGAAATATAAAAAGAAAGGCCCTGGCAAAATAAGATAGTAGCTAAACAGGTGCAAATACAGTTGTTGCTGACACATACACAAAAAAATAGTCCTATAAAAGACCCCTAGGTGTCTTAACTGTAAAGATGGGGGAGGGGCAATTCAAGAATATGTAACCCTCCACACTGCAGTCCACAGTAATTTAGGGCAATATAGCACAGTAAAGCAATGTCTAGCAAGTAAATCACCCTACACCAATGTAGCATTGCCCCTGAGGTAGCTGCTGGTTAATTGGCTCCTTCTGCTTCCAGAGGTAATCACAGACAGCACCTGAACTCACAAACCTACCTAGGCTTTACAATGCTTTTTTTGGGTTATGATGCCCTGAAAAGGTTTAGAATAGGCAGACAGTATACACTACAATAGGTTTACAATTTTGTTAAAAACAGAAATGTGATGGACACAGCTTACAGAATCAACTGTACTGTAAATAAGCCCAACTGTTAAGAGAGGTTGGACTGCTGAGGGGCTTAACTAATATGAAGAAGGGAGAAGGAAGGAGCAAATACATTTTGTGCCACCCATCTATGGGAGCGTGGCAGATAATTAGAATATATATATATATATATATATATATATATATATATATATATATATATATATATATATATATATATATATAGTCAGTTAGGACAGTTGAATAAGAGGGTCACATGTTATTGAGGGTACAAGCAAGCCCATATATAAGGCAATTCAGCTGTGCAATTACCAGTCTGCAGCGGATCAACAAGAAGAAGACACATTGGCATACCTGCTAAGATGGAATCATTACTGTGTCAGATCATGGAGAGAGCCAGCGCCCCTGATGAGGACGAATGGATGAAGCGCTGTCTTTCCTTGAATACCGCGGAACATCCAGCATCTCCTCCGGCTCAACAAATTGTCCCTCCGGTTCCGTTTTTTACACCAGTCTCCGTTCATCATACGACATCATACGGATGCTTCGGGTTCTATAGGTTATGGTGCAGATTGGCAAGGACAAGGTCTGCTGGCAGATGGCCTGTTTCTTGGAATACTGAGGGCTTTTACGAGTAATATTGCTCTTTTAGAAATTTTCCCAGGTTGTTATTTCATTGGAGCTTTGGGGTCCTTATTTTTAGAATCAAATAATTATGTTGCATTCTGACAAAAAAGCTGTAGTATATGCCATCAACTGCTTGTCCTCTAAATCTTTACCTGTTTTGGCTGTTCTTAGGCATTTAGTTTTTAAATGTTTGGATATAATTTATGGATTAGAGCTAAATATGTGCCCCGGAGTTGATATTATTGCTGACTCTCTGTCCCAATTGCAGTTGGACCATTTTCAGGAACTGGTTCTGGGAGCAGACAAATTAGGTCTTCAGTGCCTGCAACATCTTTGGGATTTAGTTTAACATATGTTGGTTTAGCTATTAATAACTTGTTAGCACCGTCCACATGGGCAGACTACAATGCTGCGTGGAGAACTTGGTGTACTTTTCTGGACTCTCAAAGTCAGAATTCTTCTTCTTTTTCTCAGCATTTAGTATTGTCTTTCTTAAAATTTGTAATGTTATCTCAGTATTCTTATTCTCATATTTTGAAACAATTAGCCAGGGTTTAGTTTTTCTTAACATTAATTGGTTTACCAACATGTATGAGCTCTTTCTATGTTAAACAAGCCCTGAAAGGTTATCATAAGTCTAGATTTAAGCCTGATTCTTGTGTGCCAATTTCGGTTGATCTATTGGAAAAGATTTGTTCTTCTACATTAATTGTTTGCTTTTCTAGATTTGAAGCATTATTGTTTAATCTTGCTTTTAATGATGCTGAGGAGTAGGGACAAGCAAGGACAGTGATGAACAGGGGGATGATGAGGAATTGTCAGAATCGGGGCCTTATGCAATCGCCCGGTCCTGGTTGGTAAAATACTCAGAAGCTGATAGGAATTGTTATCTACCAGCAGATGACAAATAGGGGAAGCCACAACTTGCTGCCAAATGTGACACCCTGTTTAAAACCCCAAATGAATCACAGAAAAACTCTTCATGTGAAGCACTGAAAGAAAAGGAAAAAGATAGCGCAGCAAGCCAGGGGAAGGGAATGCTGGAATGGCAATTAGAACTCCTCTTTGTTTTTTAGTGAAACACGATTTGTAGATGAGTGGATATGCTTTGCTGGCAGAAAGGGGTGGAGTTTTGGTCAAAATGTGTCTCTTGCACGCATAGTATGTCTGTTGTGCTCTAGCGCTGCTTTCCACAAGGAGGCTCTCTTGGCAGGGTGGTTTAAACCCTTGGCATTGATGGATAAAACATTGATAGCCATTATATCAAGGTGGATGTCGGTGGTGCAGTGTTAGAAGAAGAAAAAGATAAGGCTAACTCATTTTTGACGGATGGACGATATTTACACGGATGGTTGCGGATGCTGGGTTCCACAGGGCAGTCTGTTGTTCTCTGTCAGTTAGGAAAGAGTGATTTCTATTTGTTGCAGTGTCTATATTGGAGAGGATTGAAGAAAAGAGGGTTATAGTAAATCAGAGATTTTACCACTATACATCAGGGCAGGTCCTGACCGTATCGTGGATGTTGAACGATTCTTGTGGATGGTAGATTATTAGGTACTGTGCTACACTGTTGTGTAAAGGATTAAAGAACGATATACCGGAAACAGTTAACTGTAACTTAATGGTTAGTATACCAACGTGTTATACTAACCAAACTCAAGGGGGAAAGTTCAAAATAGGTGTTACTCAGCTTGACCTATGACCGGGTATGTAACACGCTAGGCTAGTTGCTGCCAGCGGGATATTCATTTACCTCTGGAGATGCGGAGGTCTTTGTGTTGGAAGCCTGTTTTTTGAGGATTAACATTGTGCTGCATCATGGCGTTTGGTAATTCATGGATTATAACCCAGGACTGCAGTAAAAGGAGACCATCGTCGATGTTAGTAACTGTGTGGGACGCCCCATTTTTGGTGACAATCACTGTGGCAGGATGATGCCACTTATATGGGGTGATTGTTTAGGGCTTTGGTGAGTGTTTTCATCTGGCGTCTCAAGTTGAGAGTGTATTGGGAGAGATCAGCGTATAGGTGAATCCCAGAGTACGGAGCCGGGAGATCAGGGGTTGACCTCGCTTTCGCTAGGAGTTTCTCTTTAGTGGGGAAAAAGTGGATTTTCATTAGGACATCTCTTGGAATAGATGCTTCTAGGTGTTTAGGTTTTGGTATGCGATGGATGCGATCGATACTTCTTTCAATCGGGGATATGTCTGGTAGTAGCTGAGCTATCATATCTCCCGCATATTTTTGCAGGTCAGTTGGGGCTACTGACTCGGGGACCCCCCCACAGTTTAACATTGTTTCTTCTCGAGCGGTCCACGATTTTCGCTTTAATCCAGTCAGTGTCGTCAGATTGCTCTTTGTATGCATCTATTAGGTAGTTTACAGTTGTGGTACAGGCGTTCATTTTGTGCTCAATGTGCTGTACCCTCTCTCCCAGTCCCTGCATGTCAGATGAGAATTTGCCAATCATGGTGGAGATATTTAGCATTAGAGATGATTGTAGGGAAAGGAGCATGTCCTTCATTGTGTCCAGGACCGGTTGGCCAGATGTGGGGTAGTTAGCGATTAAGGAAGGTTCGTTTAGGGCCTACCTGCTCCGGGGAAGAAGCAGAGCATGCAGCGCCTGAGGCCTGCGCCGCGGGATCCATTCTCATCCGCGCCTTAGTTGGGCTGTTCGGCTCCGAGGAGGGAGGATGTGGGCTCCGGGCTAGTGGGAGAACGTTTTCATCCGCCCATGATCCAGGATTGTCATCCAGGAGATCTGTATAAGAAGATGAGGCCTGTGTGCTGTCCCCCCGGCGCCATCTTGCCAAGTCTCTGCGGCCGTCGCTGGCATCGTGAAGAAGTTGGTAAGCTTCTTAGGGTATATGTCTTCCTTACGTTTGCGGGACTGCATGGAGTGGGCTCTGGTGATGCTGCGGAGCTGTCAGATGGCTCTTAGTGTGGGTCCTGCCGCTGGTTTAGTCGCTTATCCCCAGTGCTTGGTCAGAGTTGTTAGCTTAAGCGGCCATTTCGATCGCAAGCAAGCCATGCCCCCACGAGATGGGGACTGAAATCCCGAGTACAATTAATATTCCACGGGCCCTGTATGTTGACTCCAGCAATCAAGGAGATATACTCACTAAGCAATTGGCACAGTTGATTAAAACAGTCTATCCTCCCAAGTCTTGGACCAAGGTGTCAGGAGTGATCTAAGGTCCAAAGGAAGATTGTATGACATACTACAATTACTTTAAACAAGCCGTGGAATCAGCTGGTGGGGACATTACTAACAGTGCCCTATCACCCGTATTGATACACAGCTTCATTACCGGGTTGAGAGGAAACATCAGAGAAAAATTGATGACTGCAAATCCAGACTGGAGAGATAAGCCCCTCTCCTCTTTGTTGTCACTTGCAACTGCTATTGAAAGGAATATAGCAGATTGGGGGTCACAGAAACCTCAAAGGATCTGCAATGTCACTGATCAGTTGAACAGTGCAGATCTCGGCCTAAAACCGAGAGGGAAACCGGTTTGCTTCAACTGCAACAGACCCAGACAATTCAAGAGTAAGTGTAGAGCTCCAAGACAAAGAAAGAGACCTCAAGTGATCGGGAGAGCTCCCGGTGTTACATGTAATCTCGAAAAATAAGCGAGGTAGCGCTTATGTACAAATGCAATTAAATAATCAGACCCTAAATCTATTGGTAGACACCGGGCAGCTCACACCATTTTAAAATCCAGTGAGGTGAATCTTCCCATTCAAAATACTGTTAGAGGAGTTGGGCTAGGGGGTATATCATATCCCCTATTGGAAACCACTCCCACAAAATAGGACCCTTTCAAACTGAAGCCTCCCTGCTCTTGAGCAATTCAGTTCCTTGCAATTTGCTGTGAAAAGATTTGCTCTCCCAAATGAGAGCACACATACAATTTACTGAGGATGGAGTGGAAGTAAACATCCCTTCTGATCCTGCCCAACATCAAATGGTAGAAACCTGGGATAGCATCACTGCCTGGAACTGTACGCAAGTTTTGCAAAGAGCTTGCCCAGTGATTTATTTAAAAGCCCCAATCCAGATGTTTGGGCTAAAGAGGGGAACACAGGACTTATGATCCGCTGCCCCCCTGTTAGGATCAAACTAAAACCAGATGCTATCATTCCTAGATTACCTCAGTATCCATTGAAATTGGCTCAATTGGAGGGAATTAGAGACCAAATCAAACACCTCCTGAAAGAGGGTATATTGGTGAAAGTGAGTTTACCAGCTAATACCCCATTTTACTATGTGAAAAAAACAGGCCAAAACGTTTACCTGATGGTACAAGACCTGAGGGCAATTTACAAAATTATCCAAGAGGATGCTCCAGTGGTACCAAACCCTCACACTAACATCATCCCTTCTAATCAATATTTCACAGTTATAGATTTGAAGGATGCCTTTTTCAGTGCTGCTCCACCCTGACTGTCAATACCTATTTGCCTTCAGTTTTTAATGGCAACAGTATACCTGGAGTAGATTGCCCATGGGTATGGTATCTAGCCCAAATGAGTACACCAAAGCAATGAAAGAATGCCTGGACAGGTGCCATTGCCTGGAGGGTATCACTCTCCTTCAGTATGTGGATGACTTGCTGATTGGAGGAGACATGAGAGAGGCATGTAGAGATGCCACTATCTCCTTGTTGAATCACCTTGGAGAGGAGGGATGCAGAGTATCCCCACAAAGTTACAATACAACATGGACCAAATTGTGTTTTTGGGTCATTGCATCTCCCAAGGGGAAAAACACTTGACACAAGACCGAAAGAAAGCTATTCTGAATAGCAAAATGCCACAAAATGCAAAGGGTTGGTTGGATATTGCCGACAATGGATACCAGAAATGTCCAATGGTTGTAAGCCACTCTATTAATCGCTTAACATACAGGTGAAACTGGAACTCAGTGAAGGGCAAATGCATGCTATTCAGACCTTGAAAGCTGCAATCAGTGAAGCCCCTGTTTTGGGTCTGTCAGAATATACCAAGGGATTCCGGCTTTACTATCATGAGTCCAGAGGCCACGCTGCTAGAGTCCTGATACAGGACTATTACAGTTGTCAGATTGACACAGTTGTCAATGCAATGGCACCCTGCCTGAGGGCAGTAGCAGCAGCTGCTGAGATGCTGGCCAAGACTGCAGACATTGTGCTTGGGAACCCGGTGGAAGTTTATGTACCCCATAAGGTTCACGTGGTCATGCAGAACCTTACCACAAAGCACATTTCGTCAGCGACATTGACCAGATATGAAATAGCACTTTTAACACCCACAAATATTACCCTCAAAAGGTGTGCAAAATTAAATCCAGCTACATTGCTACCAGAGACATTGCAAGATGAAATAGTAAGCCATGACTGCTATGCAGAAATGGAGGATCATTATCTGGAATCACAGAGAGTAAGAGACACCCCCATCCACAATGCTGACCTCACTGTTTTTGTAAATGGATCCCACTTCAATACTGAAGAAGGGCACCCTGTTACTGGGTATTCAGTAGTCACCAAGGATGAAATCCTTTTCCAAGGAAAACTACCTGGGCATCATTCCGCTCAGGTGGCAAAGCTTATGGTTCTCATGCAAGCTTGCATAGTAGGGAATGAAAAAAAAGTTCAATGTCTACACAGACTCAAGATATGCTTTTTGGCATGTGTCACGATTTTGGCCATCTATGGAAACTGAGAGGCTTCCTGACCACCTGTGGAAAACAGGTGAGCTCATTAAGAAAGTTCTTGAGGCACTTTGGTTTCCAGAGGAATTAGCAGTCTTAAATGTGCAGCACACACCAAAGGCATGGATGAGGTTTCACTTGGGAATGCTAACGCAGATACTGCTGCAAAGGCAGCTGCTGTAACTGGTACTGAGTCTGTGGAAATTTTCATGGCTACACCTTCCTCCGACAGTCCTGATCAGGTAGATTTGACTGTTTTGGAAAATTGCAAGTGCAAACCGACGAAAAGACAAAACAGAAGTGGTGAGACCAGGGCAGTTAAGAAACTGATGGACTTTGGGCCCATGAGGATGGAAGGAACTGTGCGCCTCTAGTACTGTATCCATATTTGGCTTAGGCATCGCACGGCCCCTCTCATCTGTCCAAAGGAGCAATGGCTTCCACAATCACATTTCACTGGGTGGCCCCCAGATTCACCACTGTTGCGGAGAGGTTCTGTCAAGGGTGCGAAATACATAATACATATTCTGTCAAGGGTGTCAGAATACATAATCCTAGGAGGCTTGTCAAAACCCCAACTAAGTACTTGCCCAAAGCACAGTATCCCTTCCAGAGACTGCAGATTGATTACATTCAATTGCCAAAATGCCAACAATTCCAATATGTCCTAGTATGTGTAGACATGTTTTCAAGATGGGTAGAGGCCTAGCCTGTAGCCAATGCTACTGCGTCAGTTACTGCAAAGAAACTATTGCAGGAAATTGTGTGCAGGTACGGCCTAATGGAGACCGTAGAATCTGATCAAGGGAGCCTTTTCACAGGCCAAGTGATGGCTGAAGTTATGGGAGGACTCCAAATTAAACAAAAGGTCCATACTCCCTATCACCCTCAGGCATCAGGAAAAGTTGAAAGGCATAATGGGATGATTAAGAATAGATCCCAAAATTTGTAAAAATACGCGCCTTACTTGAGTGAAAGCTCTCCCTGTGGTGTTAAAATCCATGTGACATACTCCTAGAGGTCTGGAAAAACTACCTCCATTCAAGATATTGTTTGGGAGACCCCCAATGACAGGATTGTTTTTCCCACAAGAGGTGACATTAATGCATTGTTCATTAAAGATGTATGTGCAGGAATTACACAAGCAGCTAACTAAGTTGCATGCCCAAATGTTCTCTTCTATTCCAGACCCAAATTCTGACAGTAAATCTCACTCCCTACAGCCTGGAGATTGGGTGGTGATCAAGAAATTTCAACGAAGAGCACTGGAGCCCAGTTTGAGGGTCCCTACCAGGTATTGCTGACCACCCCACCTCAGTGAAGATAGAGGTAAAAATCTCTTGGATGCATGCTTCTCATTGCAAACAAGTTCAGAAGGATGTTTAGGGAGCCTGGTGGAATGGGCCTGTCCCCTCTGGTTATAGGTTTATTCAGCTGGTATGTTCTTGTTTCTGCTCAAGAAAAACCAGCTCCTAGGAAGCAAATCCAATTCTACCATGGGACAGAGCCTGTACCCTGGACTCCACTGGAGGAGTATAGTAAATGGGTAATAAAACCTGAGGGGTGAAGTCACACACAGATCCATAAGGCAGAGTGCAAACAAGGACAAGTACTCCCCAGATACCCAATGTATTTTCATGGGTATATACTAATTCATGCCATAGCAGGGATGGGGTTTGATGGGTCCATCGTAGAACATACCACCGGCCTCAATCCACACCCTTACAGATTTCATACAGCCTATGGGGAGATTGATGCAGGATACCTACTAGATAGGCTTTGCAGTCTTACATACTGGAAGACCAGACCTGATGAGCGGAAACGAATACAGGGGGTGGTGAAAGATAGCCCTGATACCATACTGTGAAGGGGATTGGGACCCCAAGGATATGGAATGTCTAATCCCAGGAATTTTTCCTGAGAGTTCAAATGGCAGTTAATCTACCAAGAGAATGTTTGCAGATCTTGATACCGAGACCTATGAAATGTCCATAACAAACTTGACCAAGGGGTCAGATTTATGGAGGATAAAATGCAAAAATAGCAAATTATATCCAGTAGATCCCACAGGGGAGAACTATGAATGGTGTTATATTGTTTACATCATTTTCAATCAGGGGGAAGAGAAAGAACATAAGAGGTACTATTATGATTTCCCAGAACTTGTTTAAGGGTCACTAGCGGGCAAGTGTTTCCATCCCGCTGAGGGAACCCTTGAGATTCTGATCCCACCTATGATAGGAAGACACATCCACTAAACTACCTGTCGAAGAAAAAGACTGTATTGCAGTTGAATTGTAGTAACACCCATCAGGCCATGTGGTATGAACAAGCAAATGTGACTCTCTATGCCAAATATACAAACACTGTAATCTTAAAAATTAGAACCGATGCTAAAAACAAACAGTATGAGGTCCTGGATTTACAACCAAGACTGTCCATGCATACCTTTGTGTTGCAAGTAATGAGGGAGACTTGTGTCCCTCAAAGAGAAGGTCACTATTTTATTGACACTGCTTATTGGCCCCCAAATCAATCCTTGGCTTTCAACAGTCCAAACCCATTGAAGTGGGATGTCTTATGCAATGGTGTGGATCTGCCTAGCGTAAATGAGTGGATGAATGGAAGGCCAATGAGTGAAGAAATGAGAGGAGTGCATATGACTGTAGACTGGCAGGATCCCCAAGGATATGATCTGGATTTAGACTTACATCTAGATGGCCCATTTGTGTAGCCATTCTGCAGCGCATTTGACAAAGGCTGTTGGACCTTTATGCAAATGACAAAGTTTAAGAGTGATGACATGTTCCCTCAAATATGTACCCCAGTTATTGATCCTAAGCATTGGTATCCCTGGGAAGGGCGAGGAAAGATCTGTGTGACAGTCGTACGGGTACCCAATGAGTTGGATGTTCTCGTGCCGGCAAAAATCAGTTCAGACTCCTGTAAGGCTCCTATAGTGAAGGCAGCAGATCTAGTCATCCCTTTACTCTCCTCCCACTGGACAGTACTAACAGAAACGCAATGTATGTTATATACATGGAGGATAACCTTATCTGATTTCCGGGTTGGTAAATGGGATTAACAGTGTGCAACCTTCATAAGGAATCAGGTATACATGATGGAGTGGCTGCAATCCGGATACTTAGAATATTCCCACATTAGAGCAAAGAGAGGCCTCATAGAGACTGCCTTAGAAGCAGGGGGTGTTGCCCTGGGTAGCCTAGACACAATGGATTTAGAGGTACTCAGAAACAAGTTAGGAGGGTTGGCACCACATGTTGGGGAAGGGGTTAAGGTGCAGCTAGATATGAATCATATCCTCGAAAATCTACAACATGCTCATATCGATGCTACTGCCTTGCTATCTGAGGTAATGAAACAAAAATTCACAGGATTGATAGCGGGATTATCCAAGATACAGAAAGACATCCAACTTTCTTTATCTTGCACCCAGGTACAATCAGAACTGTCCCAGGACCTCAGAGTAATGATTGCTTCTTTTTCAGCAGTACAATTTGCCCTAAATTTTAGAAAACAAGCAGGTAGGTTAGTAACCAAGTTTGCTATGAGTCTTATGGATTGGTGGATGACTCAATTCCATGGCTGTCAAAACCTGACTTGCACGGTCTCATCCCTGATTCTGGTTGCAGGGACTGAACATCATGCTTATACCACAGTCAGTATGGCTACTATCCTATTGGGCTCTACCGCGTTACACCCCCGAGTCCATCATGATCTTATGGTTTATGAGCCCAGACAACCTCAAATGATTGATACTGATGGGTGCTGGAGAAAGGAAGGGGTTGTGTTATGCCAAGGGAAACAGGACAGGATTATGAGACAGCAATGCTGGCACAAGGAAGGGTCATGTCTCATGGATGCCGAGGAATTGTCCCAACCTTATTTAAAATACTTGGGGCAAGGGTATTGGTGCAGGTATTAAATGTCTAGTGATGCCCTTTATTCTGCATATGGGTTGAACTGTACCCAGCGTGCAACACCACCTCAAGGAGTCTACTGTACATCTTCCCCCGTCCTTGGAATAGATATAGCAGGGACACAAGGACGGACCCCTATTACCCCAGAGAAAATGCTTGATATAAAACCCAACACCCCCATACACCTATAGAAACTTCCTCTGGGATTTGGGGCTGAGTTAAAAAGCTTGGCTATTAGATTTCGGGCAACAGGATGAAATTTTAAATGTGTTAAGAGATTCTGATAAACAAGCCACTATACAACTCACTCATGATTAAAATAGATTGATCCAAGTATCCCATGCTTTAGACGCAGAAGCTAAGATTTCCTGGTGGGAAAGTTTATTTGGGTACAGTCCTAATGCTACAGCTTTCCTAAACATTTTACTCCACTCTGTTATTGTCCTAATCTGTTTAGCCCTATTGCTTTTCCTGATGCAAGAAATAATGTGCATTACTATCAGGAGAATGAACGCCAAAGCTATGAGAATGTGTACCTCAACGAGGTATCTCCTCTCGAGGAACAGAAAGGCCACTAACTCAGAAACAAATCTCTGAAGAAGCCTGATCCAATCCAGACCAGTACACAGAGTTTGCGCATTTAAGAGAGGCCCCTAGAACTATATTTTTCTTGTTTTTTTTGTTGTATTAGGAATAAGCCTCTTCAATTCGTAATAATAAAGTGCAGTCAGGTTTACCTAAATTCTAAAACTTTTAATCGTTTTTTTTTAATAATGCTTAAAGTGAAATAATAAAAGTGAAATATTCCTTTAAATTTCGTACCTGGGGGTGTCTATAGTATGCCTGTAAAGTGGCGCATGTTTCCCATGTTTAGAACAGTCCGAGAGCAAAATGACATTTCTAAAGGAAAAAAAGTAATTTAAAAGTACTCGCGGCTATAGTGAATTGTCGGTCCCGGCAATACACATAAAAGTCATTGAAAAAAAATGGCATGGGATTCCCCCACAGTCCATTACCAGGCCCTTTGGGTCTGGTATGAATATTAAGGGGAACCCCGAACCAAAATTAAAAAAAAAATTGCGTGGGGATCCCCCCAAATTCCATATCAGGCCCTTCAGGTCTGGTATGGATATTAAGGGGAACCCCGCACCAAAAATAAAAAAAAAGCGTGGGGGTCCCCCTCAAAATCCATACCACACCCTTTAGGTCTGGTATGGATTTTAAGGGGAACCCCACACCAAAATTAAAAAAAATGGCATGCGGGTCCCCCCAAAAATCCATACCAGACCCTTATCCAAGCACGCAACCTGGCAGGCCACAGAAAAAGAGGGGGGTGAGAGAGCGGCCCCCCTCCTGAACCATACCAGGCCACATGCCCTCAACATGGGGAGGGTGCTTTGGGGTAGCCCCCCAAATCACCGTGTCCCCATGTTGATGAGGACAAGGGCCTCATCCCCACAACCCTTGCCCAGTGGTTGTGGGGGTCTGCGGGTGGGGGGCTTATCGGAATCCGGAAGCCCCCTTTAACTAGGGGACCCCCAGATCCAGGCCTCCCCCCCGTGTGAAATGGTAATGGGGTACAAATGTAAACCTACCATTTCACAAAAAAAGTCTGAAAATGGTAAAAATTACATGGCACAGCTTGGGACAAGTCATTTATTAAAAAATAAAAAAATAAAAATGTCCCACAAAGTCGTTTTCTTCTTCTTCTTCTCTTGCTCTGCCGACGGACCGAAAAAGAAAAAAAAATGCGACCGACCCGCCTTCATGGGAGGCACCTGCCGTATGACGCGTCTTCGCTTTGACAGTTCTTTTATAACTGAGGGCAGGCTAAAGTTATAAATTTATCTTGGTCTGATGAGACCAAGATGAACTTATTTAGTTTAGATGGTGTCAAGTGTGTGTGGCGGCAACCAGGTGAGGAGTACAAAGACAAGTGTGTCTTGCCTACAGTCATGCATGGTGGTGGGAGTGTCATCCTCTGGGGCTGCATGAGTGCTGCTGGCACTGGGGAGCTGCAGTTCATTGAGGGAACCATGAATGCCAACATGTACTGTGACATACTAAAGCTGAGCATGAACCCCTCGCTTCAGAGACAGGGCCGCAGGGCAGTATTCCAACATAACGACCCCAAACACACCTCAAGGATGACCACTGCCTTGCCAAAGAAGCTGAGGCTAAAGGTGATGGCCTGGCTAAGCATGTCTCCAGACCTAAACCCTATTGAGCATCTGTGGGCATCCTCAAACAGAAGGCGCACAAGCACAAGGTCTCTAACATCCACCGGTTCCGTGATGTCATCATGGAGGTGTGGAAGAGGACTCCAGTGGCAACCTGTGAAGTTCTGGTGAACTCCATGCCCAAGAGGGTTAAGGCAGTGCTGGAAAATAATGGTGGCCACACAAAATATTCACTTTCATTTCATTCCATTTTCACTTAGGGGTGTACTCACTTTTGTTGCCAGCAGTTTAGACATTAATGGCTGTGTGTTGAATTATTTTGAGGGACAGCAAATTTACACTGTTATACAAGCTGTACACTCACTACTTTACATTGTTGCAAAGTGTAATTTCTTCAGTGTTACATGAAAATATATAATAAAATATTTACAAAAATGTGAGTTGTGTACTCACTTTTGTGAGATACTGTATATTTATGTATATGTTTTTACAGGAGGATGATGTACATAATATATTTTGTGATATCATGATGAGATATGGGCCCAGCTTACAAGACTTCCTTTTTCCTGTTTCTTAAAAGCTGTTTGATGTCTTCAATAGGCAGGTGATAACTAAGTTACCCTTTTGTTTGTAGAGAGCCATATCAGTATTTGGGGATTATTTATGAAAGGCAAATCCACTTTGCATTAAAAGTGCAAACTACAAGTGCAAAGTGCACTTGAAATTGCACTGAAAGACTAAATCTGAGGGGTAGATCTGAAATGAGGGGAAGCTCTGCTGATTTTATTATCCAATCATGTGCAAGCTAAAATGCGGTTTTTAAATTTTCCTTGCATGTCCCCCTCGGATCTACAGCGACTGCACTTCCAAGTGCACTTTCAGGCAATTTCAAGTGCAATTTCAAGTGCACTTTGCACTTGTAGTTTGCACTTGCAGTGCAAAGTGGATTTGCCCTTAGTAAATAACCCCCTTTGTGTCACCACCTGGTCAGGGGTCCTTGACATGCTAATGTCGGAACTGGTTATGCTAGGATCAAAGAGGGTTGCTTACCTAACAACCATAAACATATGGTAGACAGAGGGGCACCGGAAGTTCTGATTCTTGAGCATGGTAGTCAAAGAGGCTTCAGGTGCAGCCAATCAGAATTTGATGCAACTCTGAACCAATGAAAGTATTCCATTTGTTTGATTGGTGGAGAAGGAATATAAAAATAGGTGGGGAGCTCTAGGAAGCTCTTTTGAGCTCAGACCATCGGGAAGTCAGGATGTCTGTGTAACGTATCCGTATTATCTTATTTCTCTTTTCTTTTCTCTAACGTTTTCTGTCCTAGGATTTCCCTAAATACATTGATAGCATTTGTATGTACATTGTAACTGTCACGGAACGCCCCACACTCCGCTTGAGTGCTTCCGTCATATACCGCTTCCTAAGTTCTGGAACACGAGTCCAATGGATCTGGCTATAGGAACCCCAAGAACTAGACAACACCAGTCTTGGAGTACATCAGAACTACCTTTATTTTGAGATCTCACAGACCTTTATACAGCAGGGATGACTCAAAGCTAACCTAATTAACATGACCTAATTTACTACAAAATGTACCCAGACCAGATGACAGTCTTGTGGGCACCGAGCTTCACACATTAATACAATTAACAATACAAACAACAATCTCCCCCCTCCTCAGCCTAGACCATTCGTCTATTAGCCAGTGTTGGTGGCTAATGTGATCAGCTCTCTCAATTAACATAACCACATGTTGATAACACCAGCATCTCCTCACAGGATGTGTCCCAGCAGAATGAATCAGTCTTATCAGCAGGGGGCTGCTGGAGGAATCCCCCCTCCCTCTTCAGGGACACAAATATACAGTAAGGAGTCCCCATACAATATATACATGACTGAGTCCGATTAATACAGTTCAGACTGGATTTCTCATTCACCTCAAATGCTAGGGCCCATAATCGGTGGGCAACAGGCTTGCACACAGTCCTCTCCAACAGCCTCCGCTCTGGCCATGTCCGTGACATTTCTCCCCTTTCGGCAGGAGACTAACACAGGAGGAGACCCCAGACGGGTTGACTCCGAAGTTAGTCCACAGCTCCAGTCCTCTACTGCCTGTACCCACACAGTACCCCAAACAAATCATCCCAAACAGTGCATTACTCACCCAGCCATCCTCTGCCTCTCTCAGAGAACATATCTGCCGCTGGGGAGAGGCCCGGACTGGCCCTTCTCCCTGGAATCCTTTCTGCCGCTGGAGAGAAGACAGGGGGACTGGGCTCACTCCATCCTGCTGTTGGGGATCTGGGCCGACTGCCCAGCATCCCTGGGGTATACAGGTGGGGACTGAAGCCCCATCAACCGACACCAGATCAAGCTGCAGTTGTGAGGTGATGATTGCATTCTCTCCTTGGATCCTGATCTGCAGCTCGCGATAGACTGCCACCTCCTCACCTTGGGCCTCCACAATTGCTGCAGGTGTGGGGCAGAGGTCTTGGACCCTCTGTCCGGTTGCCAGCACTTCTGCTGGGGGTTTGCCAGGTGGTTCCTCCTCTACAGAAACGTCTATTAAATCCCCAGTCTCTGGAATTGGTAAAAGTGTGGGACAGAGGTCTTGGACCCTCTGTTCAGTTACCAGATCTTCAGCTGGAGAAGTTTGTTTTAACTCCATAGATGCTGCTGGCAGAAAATCACATGTCCCTGTCAGTGTTGTGGGAGAAAGGCTGACTACCTCTTCTCTCAGGAAGGCTGAAGCCACTGTTGGTGCTGGGCAGAACACAGTGAACTTTGGCCCTGATAGCAGCTCTTCTGCTGGAGGCTCATCAGGTTGTTCTTCCTCAGCAGAAAAGTCTATTAAATCCTCTACCTCTATAACTGGTGTCTGTGGATAGAGGTTCACCATCTCCTGTCCGTGGAACTCAGAAGATGCCATCAGTGCTGAGCAGAGCGCAATGAAGTTTGGCCCTAATCCCAACTCTTCTGCTGGGGGCTCACCCGATGGTTCTTCCTCAGCAGAAAAGTCTATCAAATCCCCTGTCTCTGCAACTGGTGTCTGGGGATGGAGGTTCACCATCTCCTGTCCATGGAACCCAGAAGATGTTATCAGTGCTGGGCAGAGGTTAGCAGAGCTCTGCCCTGTTGTCAGCACTTCAGTTTTGGGGATGGCAATCTCCAGATTTTCCACTGCAGATTCTCTGGCATGCTGCTGGACAGGCACATTCCTCCATCCAAGATCATCCCATGCAGAAACAGGATCATCAAGGTCAGTCAGCACTTGCTGCATCCGCCATAAGACCTCCGCCTCCATAGCTGTGGGGGCAGGTTGGCAAAGCACACTATCGCTCTGCCACATTGCCGACTCTTCAGCCAGGATTTCAGGGTTGTCAGCTGGTATTTCCTGATAGTCCCAGGCAAAGGGAGCCCAGCCCTGGCACTGAGCAATGTCTAGCAGCCGTCTGTAGGCGATCTCTAGCTCCCATTCCTGAACGGCCAGAAACTCCAAATCTTCCTGTGCCCAGTGCACTTCCGAAATGTTCAGTAGCCCTTCTCTGAAATCCATGATTTCGTCCACCCGCCGCTCCAAATCACTCCCAAAGTTAGAGTCCCCTGTCAGCTTCACAAACAACAGTCCCAAGCCGCCGTAGCTTAAGCCTTCCGTTGGGCTGTCATCCGCTATCCAGGGACATGCTTGGGATACATGCCACCGGAGGGCTCTGTAGCTCTCATCCAGCTTTATCTCTGCCCAGACCAGCCTGCTTAATTCAGCTGTCTGCTTCTTGTGTGGTTTTTCTCCCAAAAACCGCACCCGCAGTCCGTACTGCGACCAGTACCTTTCCTCGATGGAGGGGAGAACTTTTCCCTGGTGTCGCTGCTCCCGGGCTAGCGCTTCCTTCCAGAGTTTGCAGCGAATAGAATCACACCATCCCAGCAGGACCTGCTCCGATACTGGTCCTCTGTGCTGTATCTGCATCTCTCGCAACCTCCTTCTGAATTCCTCATCCATGGCGGCTGGTATCTGTACCTCTCCTCTTCTGCTATCTGGACCTTGGATCCAGATGGAAGTTTGGATGTCCCAGACTTCAGGAAGCTTTCCCGCTGCTTGCCACCAATGTCACGGAACGCCCCACACTCCGCTTGAGTGCTTCCGTCATATACCGCTTCCTAAGTTCTGGAACACGAGTCCAATGGATCTGGCTATAGGAACCCCAAGAACTAGACAACACCAGTCTTGGAGTACATCAGAACTACCTTTATTTTGAGATCTCACAGACCTTTATACAGCAGGGATGACTCAAAGCTAACCTAATTAACATGACCTAATTTACTACAAAATGTACCCAGACCAGATGACAGTCTTGTGGGCACCGAGCTTCACACATTAATACAATTAACAATACAAACAACAATCTCCCCCCTCCTCAGCCTAGACCATTCGTCTATTAGCCAGTGTTGGTGGCTAATGTGATCAGCTCTCTCAATTAACATAACCACATGTTGATAACACCAGCATCTCCTCACAGGATGTGTCCCAGCAGAATGAATCAGTCTTATCAGCAGGGGGCTGCTGGAGGAATCCCCCCTCCCTCTTCAGGGACACAAATATACAGTAAGGAGTCCCCATACAATATATACATGACTGAGTCCGATTAATACAGTTCAGACTGGATTTCTCATTCACCTCAAATGCTAGGGCCCATAATCGGTGGGCAACAGGCTTGCACACAGTCCTCTCCAACAGCCTCCGCTCTGGCCATGTCCGTGACAGTAACCATATATCCTTTTTGCATTAATTATCTTTGTAAACTGGCAACACTGTATTTGTAACATCACTACATTATATTTGATAATATCTGATTATTCTAACGTTTCTTTTGACGTGGAGATTCCACTAAACGTTAGGCGTAATCCATGTCTCCTGCGCTAATAAGCGCCCTTTCAGCCTCTTGGTATAATGCATTCTAGTACGACCCTGTTTCCCATATTTCCCCAAGTAAACAGACATAGTCCACCATTCTTACATCCTTAGCTCTGCAGCTCGACCAACTGACCTGATCCTGGGAGCAATCTTTATTCATATAACAATAGAGTTGGGTGGCTTCACAAATCAGCCAAATAAGAACAGGCAAGCACAACAACCATTGAACAATGACTAGGGGAGTGTTATGGGCGTGTCGGGACAGTGTGTATGATTTCCCACCCCCTGTCTCTGTAAGCCATTGGTGTAAATCCTTATTCTGCATTGTTCAGAGAACAATGCATACCCGGGATTATACTACCATTCCTGTGGATGGGAAATTATCTGCAGGGGCACGCCACGGACCCCCAAATGTGTTGATCAGGCACACAGGGGTGACACGAGCGTACATCCATTCATAACCGATAATGTCTTTGCAGAGTGAACACATCCCCCTCAGACGATCGTCTCGCATCGCACAGGGGCCCTTCGCTGGCGGACATATCCCCACTCTGCAAACACTTCTCTGCATCCTCAAGAAGCTTTTCACTACCAGACGGATCTCAACCAGCATCAGTCTGCCCCAGTCCACTCTTTAGAGCGGGCTGCGGGAAAACAAACACTAGGAGACACTATGACAATACATATTAAATACATCTTCATAAAATTTCCACAACGATTTTCTGTATAAATAAATTTGATTGTTATTCTTTTTGCACAGTTATCATTTGTTTTCAATTCCATTCGTCATAGCTGCAACCGCATTGTTTGATTATATAGACAAAAGGTTTTAATCACTTATGTTATGTATCATTAATCATTTAAGTGAGGTACAAACATTGCCAACACACCCCTTACTCTGATACCCCTAACTAAAGTCTAGTAGAACCTTCAGAAGTCACCTAGTTAGTAAATAGTGTGCACCTGTGTGTAATATAATCTCAGTATAAATACAGCTGTTGTGTGAAGCCCTCAGAACCTTAGTGAACATACAGCATCATGAAGGCCAAGGCACCCACCAGACAGGTATAAAGTCGTGCAGAAGTTTAATGCAGGGTTAGGTTATGAAAACATATTCAAAGCTTTGAACATTTCACGGAGCACTGTTCAATTCATCATCGGAAAATTAAAAGAGTATGGCATAACTGCAAACCTACAAAGACATGGCCGTCCACCTAAACTTAATGGCCGGGCAAGGAGAGCATGGAAAGCCAGCAAGAGGCGCATGGTGACTTTGGAGGAGCTGCAGAGATCCACAGCTCAAGTGGGAGAATCTGTCCACAGGACAACTATTAGTCGTGTACTCCACAAATCTGGCATTTATGGAAGAGTGGCAAGAAGAAAGCCTAACTAAAGCTCTGTGATAAGCCCAAAATATGTAGGAATGGCCGATGATCCATACGTTACACTGGACACCTGCAATTCAAATAGACATATTAGGTCAGACATATAACTGATAGCAATTAGAACTCCATCTACCTATACTTTTAATCACAGTTTCAGACAAACCCGTTTTAGCTGCAGTAGTAGCAGCGCCTATTCTAAAAGAGTGTGAAGAAATAGACAAGTGTCCCAAACCCAAATGTAACAAACATTTTTCCAGGATAGAACAAAACTGATAACGTGTGAGTGGTAAACCTGCACGATGTATCAAGACATAACCTGTAAAAGAAGAATGGACATGTAAAAATTGCCTAAGTAGGTAGAAAGGACAAATAGGAGAAGAAGAGTATTGTCTCAAAGTAACCCAAATGCCCTGACCTAATTGATCCGTCTTGCTGCAACGAATATAGATTTGAACAAAATCATCATGCATTAAGAAATACTTAATTAAAATTCCAGATTTATCAACCCTATTACAAGGCAACAATTCGGAAACACGAAAAGCTTAAGAAAAACACAAACAAAAAGCAAGATTAAACAATAATGCTTCAAATCTAGAAAAGCAAACAATTAATGTAGAAGAACAAATCTTCTCCAATAGATCAACCGAAATTGGCACACAAGAATCAGGCTTAAATCTAGACTTATGATAACCTTTCAGGGCTTGTTTAACAGAGAAAGAGCTCATACATGTTGGTAAACCAATTAATGTTAAGAAAAACTAAACCCTGGCTAATTGTTTCAAAATATGAGAATAAGAATACTGAGATAATATTAAAAATTTTAAGAAAGACAATACTAAATGCTGAGAAAAAGAAGAAGAATTCTGACTATGAGAGTCCAGAAAAGTACACCAAGTTCTCCACGCAGCACTGTAGTCTGCCCATGTGGACGGAGCTAACAAGTTATTAATAGCTAAACCAACATACGTTAAACTAAATCCCAAAGATGTTGCAGGCACTGAAGACCTAATTTGTCTGCTCCCGGAACCAGTTCCTGAAAATGGTCCAACTGCAATTGGGACAGAGAGTCAGCAATAATATTATCAACTCCGGGGCACATATTTAGCTCTAATCCATAAATTTAATTCCAAACATTTGAAAACTAAATGCCTAAGAACAGCCAAAACAGGTAAAGATTTAGAGGACAAGCAGTTGATGGCATATACTACAGCTTTTTTGTCATAATGCAACATAATTATTTGATTCTAAAAATAAGGACCCCAAAGCTCCAATGAAATAACAACCTGGGAAAATTTCTAAAAGAGCAATATTACTCGTAAAAGCCCTCAGTATTCCAAGAAACAGGCCATCTGCCAGCAGACCTTGTCCTTGCCAATATGCACTATAACCTATAGAACCCGAAGCATCCGTAAATAAATTAAGTTCTTCGCTAGTACAGAAAGGAGCTTGCTAGAAAGAACATCCGTTGTAAGAAGACAAAAACTTTTTCCAAACTAATAAATCGTCTCTTAAAACTGCAATTGTCAACCCAAACCCCTGCTACACCTGGATTTACAGAAGATGACAAAGTAAAATTATTTCCAAGCTTATCGATTAATAATTGCAAAGAGCGAGCCAAGTCACCAATAAAGTTTTGTAACTCAACAATTACCGCAGGATCTAACTGAGGATCTTGCGTCACAGAAGACGCTGAAGCGTCAACATTTACTTGACTCAGCACAGGCTCAACTGGATCAGAAGGAGGCAAGCTAGCTTGATTAATGTTATGCACTTTATCACTGAAAGCAAGTGAGTCTAGTAATGCAGCAGCACTATGCGAAGCAATGGAAACAATTGACACGGTTTTAAATGCAGGAGTATTTCCCTGTTGTGTATTTCTGGAAACACGGCTATTTTTAGATGTAGCCATAAATTGTTTTCCAGCAATCTGATGAGGAGGAGATGGGGATTTGATCCGAGGAAACTTCTGAATCCTACCTCTGGAGAATACAGATGTTTTTTCTGGTAAAGAACCTTGCTGAGAAGTTTGTCCAGGCTGGCGTACACCGAGCAATGAACTAGTCATAGCAAAGTTAGTATTGGGTATGGGGAGAAGACCGAAGATGACCTGGAAGAGGAAGGCAGAGAATTAATGTCACAAAGGGGAGGACGAGGGTGGAAGAAGATGTCGTATGATGAACGGAGACTGGTGTAAAAAACGGAACCGGAGGGACAATTTGCTGAGCCGGAGGAGGAGATGCTGGATGTTCCGCGGTATTCAAGGAAAGACAGCGCTTCATCCATTCGTCCTCATCAGGGGCGCTGGCTCTCTCCATGATCTGACACAGTAATGATTCCATCTTAGCAGGTATGCCAATGTGTCTTCTTCTTGTTGATCCGCTGCAGACTGGTAATTGCACAGCTGAATTGCCTTATATATGGGCTTGCTTGTACCCTCAATAACATGTGACCCTCTTGTTCAACTGTCCTAACTGACTATATATAGCTTGGACCCAGAAGGTCATTAGAGACACGGTCTCCTTCCAGCTACAGAAATCTTCCTTGGACCCAGA
Organism: Aquarana catesbeiana; assembly: GCF_042186555.1. Classification (NCBI taxonomy): domain Eukaryota; kingdom Metazoa; phylum Chordata; class Amphibia; order Anura; family Ranidae; genus Aquarana; species Aquarana catesbeiana. The sequence continues at coordinate 377,196,136 of NC_133328.1, read as the reverse complement.
AGGTCGCTTCATAATCCTGGTATGTACCATCAACAATGTTCAATACACATTGGTATCTATATATGCTAGAAAACAACGGCAACTGTCCTTCCTAAAAAAGACCCTTAAAGCGATAAGGGAATTACAAGGTCATCTACTAATCTGTGGGGACTTTAACTTAGTTCCAGACAATGAGATGGACACATCCACAGGGCCAAAGAGATTCCCATCACCATTGAACTCGTTCTTAACGTCCAACAACCTGTATGATGCCTGGAGGTGTGGTCACGCGGCTGAAAGATTACACATACCTTTCCCCGCGGCACAACACGTATACACGCATTGACCTCTTTGTATCAGACAAATGGTTATTGCAAAATATTTAAGAATCTAAAATCCACACCATCACCTGGTCAGACCACGCGCCTATAAGCATTAAAATTACAAATAATTCCACCAATCCTAATTCGTTCATATGGAGAGTAAACAACTCTCTACTACAACATCCATCCAATGTCTCCCAATTATCCCAGAAACTCAAGGAATTTTTCCTTACTAATACTGGCTCAGTGGCTGACCCAGCGGTCCTGTGGAATGCTCACAAATCCTTCATGAGAGGATTCTTTATTCAGCTTGGATTTAAAATGAAAAAGAGGAGGATGCAGAGGTTGGAAGAATTAACAGCACAAATAGCCACAATAGATGACCTAAATAAAAAAAAAACATTACCTACACTGCAATCCCAAATTTTCAAATTGCGGCACGAACTCCGATCCCTATTGCTTGAGAGATATTAATTAAATCTTAGAAAACTGAAAGCTACATCCTATGTCACAAGCAATAAAGCGGGGAAAGCTATGGCCCGACGCATCAAAGGGCAAAGACTAAAGACGAGAATAGCACATCTGGTCCATCCTGTTACACAGGATAAAATCATCAACCCTCAGGTGATAGCGGACACATTCAGCTCCTACTACGGAGACCTGTACAACTTAAATACTGATACTGACACTCACCAACCCACCCAGAACGAGATTCAATCCTTCCTAGATCGTGTCAAGCTACCCTCTTTATCGCCTGACCAACTATCGTACCTATTTATTTATTTATTTCAGGTACTTATATAGCGCTGTCAATTTACGCAGCGCTTTACATATACATTGTACATTCACATCAGTCCCTACCCTCAAGGAGCTTACAATCTAAGGTCCCTAACTCACATTCATACATACTAGGGACAATTTAGACAGGTTCCAATTAACCTACCAGCATGTCTTTGGATTGTGGGAGGAAACCGGAGTACCCGGAGGAAACCCACGCAGGCACAGGGAGAACATGCAAACTCCAGGCAGGTAGCGTCGTGGTTGGGATTCGAACCAGCGACCCTTCTTACTGCTAGGCGAGAGTGCTACCCACTAGACCACTGTGCCGCCCCAACCTAAATAATCCCTTCACAGAGCAAGAAATTAGATTAGCCATTACAAATCTTCCTAACTCCAAATCTCCTGGACCGGACGGCTACACTGGGGAATACTATAAAGTATTCGAAAGTACACTGACCCCTCATCTGTGCACACTATTCAACCAAGCTGCATCCTCCTTATCGTTTCCTACTGAAATGTTATCGGCACTAGTGATCACCCTACCTCAGCCTGGGAAAGAGCCTACCAGTCCCCAAAATTTTCACCCTATATCCCTATTGAATCTCGACCTCAAACTATACGCTAAAATAATAGCAAACAGGCTTGTAAACATTCTTCCTTCACTGATCCATATGGACCAAACGGGATTCACTAAAGGTCGGCAAACTTCGAACGCAACTAGAAGATTAATTAACATTATTCACCACTCCAGCTCGACAGGAACGCCTTCTCTGCTTCTATCCTTGGATGCAGAGAAGGCGTTCGACAGAGTTAACTGGCAATATCTATCTGAGACTCTCCTAAAATTCGGTTTCAAAGGACATATCCTCCCCCAATCCCACAACAATTTGGGGTTCTATTGAATCCACGTACAACATATTTGGCCCGACAAAACTCTGGCTATTCGCAGCACAAATGGGAGCTAAAATCCCGTCTTATCTACCTCCAACCATGATAATTACAATTAAAATGTGGTTATACCTGATGTCTAACCACCCCGCACAAGCACCACTAACTTCTTTAGAAATCCCCTTGCAAACCTTACATTTCCTCATTCACCAAATATCTCTTACTTCCTGGATGAATAAAGGTATAAAATGCCTTCACAACTTATACTCCAATGGTTCTTTTAAGACTGCCATCCAGAAGGAATTCCTCATCCCTTCCACTGACTTCTTCAAATATGTACAAATCAAACACTGTTTACCTAAACTACCAAATCCTCCTGAATACATACACGCGTCAGCATGGTCATTCTTATCAGCACCCACCCCAATACAAAAAGGAATCACACTTTTTTACAATATATTCCAACAAAAACAAACAAACATTCGACAAAACACCCTCACACACCCAATGGGAAATTGAGCTACAACAATCTTTTACAACTCAACAATGGCACCAGGCTTGTAGGGTGACACAAAAGGCCACACAATGTTCAACTTTATGGGAACTAACTGTTAAAATATCCCTTTGATGGTACTTCACCCCAGCAATTATATCTAGATTCAATCCCCAACTCTCAGATTGTTGCTGGAGACTTTGTCGTGAACGTGGGGGACCTCCTGCATATTCTGTGGGGCTGCCCCAAGCTGCTCCACTACTGGAGCAATGTATTTCAGGTTATCTCTGAAATGTCTCAATTACAAATCCTACCAACTCCTGCTTTAGCAATACTATCTCTAGGCATAGAGCAACTTCCCTATACTCTGCAACACTCTACCATTCAAGTACTTCTATCTGCGAGATTATTACTCACTAGAAACTGGAAAAACACTGCTCCTCCAACAATAACAGATGTAATAGATTTAACTCATTTACATTCCACGTATGAGCGGATGGTAACATCATCCTCTGGACGACTTAACATATTCCACAACAAATGGTGGCCATGGCTCTCCTGGTACATGTACACTGAGTAAGTACAACCATCTCAATTGAACGATGAGATGACCTCGCTTCTCCTCAGACACAGCTAGCTCCCATGGGGGTGTCTGTGAGGAGTGGGGTCAGAACTACCACCAAGGACTAACACCGCCTTATGCCATGAAGACAGATGGTTACGGCATCGGAAAACAAAAATTAAATAACAGAACCAGAAAATAAGCGATATAAAACCCAGCAATGTTTGAAATTTTTCAATTTATGTTTTATAGATGAGTTACGCCCCGTACACACGGTCGGATTTTGCGATGGAAAATGTCCGATCGGAGCGTGTTGTCGGAAATTCCGACCGTGTGTGGGCTCCATTGGACATTTTCCATTGGATTTTCCGACACACAAAGTTGGAGAGCAGGAGATAAAATTTTCCGACAACAAAATCCGTTGTCGGAAATTCCGATCGTGTGTACACAAATCCGATGGACAAAGTGCCACGCATGCTCAGAATAAATAAAGAGATGAAAGCTATTGGCCACTGCCCCGTTTATAGTCCCGACGTATGTGTTTTACGTCACCGCGTTCAGAACGATCGGATTTTCCGACAACTTTGTGTGACCGTGTGTATGCAAGACAAGTTTGAGCCAACATCCGTTGGAAAAAATTCATGGATTTTGTTGTCGGAATGTCCGAACAAAATCCGACCGTGTGTACGCCCTATTACTGTGTACACCTTACTCCACTGTACAACTACTTTCTACTCTTCAATTACTGATTTCTAAGTAATAATTAATATGTATACGTACTATATTGTTCATACTGTACCGTACTAAAACCAATAAAAATATATTGAAATAAAAAAAAGCCATCTTGACAAACCCTTTTCATTATTTGAAGCATATCACCCCAGTTTGCAGTGTGATTTGCCTGGATGTCCAGCAGTTCTTTGGCAAATTTAATGGAATCTGTCCTTGGATGGGGGATAACACTCAGAAATCCTTTCATCTCAGAGGAAGTCCACGGCAAGTGATGTGTCATCTTTCCAGTGGTTCTCCCACTGTTATCATAAACTACCTGTTCTCTTACAGCATAGACAGATATGTCATCTGAAAAAGATATCAGCTGTTGATTGGTCTTTTGGGATTCTGTCACAGGATCCAAATAAGACTGGGGAAGATTTTTGCTGCCAGGTTGGGGCATTTTATCCAACTGCAAAGTGCCCTGAAGGGTACACAGGTGTGCCCACATTGGGTGATATCTTTTCCCCATTAGAGTGACACCAAACAGGTCCTTGCTGTGGGGTGCTAGTTACTTTGGGGTGTAAAGGTACATAGGCAGTGTACGCTATAGCAGAACTGTCAGTATTGCTTACAGCAGCAGAATTGCTTGCTAACTGCCGTCTAGGGGAGAATGCTGGCTAGCAGCCAGTAAATGGAGGATTACTATATTCGGGAGGTTCTTCCGCCAGAGGGGAAGAAAGTATCCCTTCTGATGGTATATGGTCTCTGATACTGGGGAGACATTTCTCCCTTGATTCCAGCATTCCCTTCCCCTGGCTTTTCCTTTTGTTTCAATGCTTCACAGGAAGAGTTTTTCTGTGATTCGTTTGGGGTTTTAAACAGGGTGTCAAATTTGGCAGCAAGTTGTGGCTTCCCCTATTTGTCATCTGCTGGTAGATAACAATTCCTATCAGCTTCTGAGTATTTTACCAACCAGGACCGGGCGATTGCATAAGGCCCCGATCCTGACAATTCCTCATCGTCCCCCTGCTCATCACTGTCCTTGCTTGTCCCTACTCCTCAGCATCGTTTGGTGTGTTTTCTCCTTAACTCCCATCGTAAAAATATTCACATCATCGGTTCTATTCATGGATTCTACCATCCATGCACTCCAAGCATCTCTTTCATCTGTTCATATCATCTTCCTGTGGTGACTATACCGCAGGGCTTCCCAAGCTTTTGGCTTAAAAGTACCTCTTTTAGAATACTTTTTCCCATTCCAGCGATCCCAATCTTGAATATATTTCACAACCCAAGGCCCATATTTATCTATCACCTCTTCCTTCGGGGTCAAGTGGTAGGGCTCCCCACGGTTAGATGCCCTCTTTGAAGCAATTTTATTACCCATCCATTATGAATACTGGACCCTGAAGTGATTCCCCAACCTTTTATATGTTGCTTTTTTTCTAGAGGTAGCTACTCTCTGGCCAATTATTGGGTTGACAGGTGCCACCCCTGTCATGATTGCTGCTTTTCTTTTCACTACATGTCAGAACAATATTTTAACTTTTCCCCTGTCCTGACTATAGTCCTTCAAAAAAATTAGCCTGGGGATTTCCCAAACTCAATAATAGTTCAATCCCCCTGTGGACTTTTCCGAAGTATTCTAAAAGAAATGCTTAACGAAGGGCTATTACTTCTGTTATCTCAAGAATGATTAGCACAAACTTGGATAATCAGAACCCTATTAGTGCTTCTAGTACAAAAGGCAGTCAACTGAAGCACAGCTAATTGCAATATGATTTGTAGAAGTTACAATATAGCCAGAGTTTACAGGTCTAATTACAAAGCTTACAATCTCCAGTTAGTAGTTTACACAGAAAGATAGATTCATACACATCAAGACCATTCAGTGTGACCTAGGCCCACAGCAGGGCCATAGATATTTTTTTTCCTGGGGGGTTCAGGTCTTTCAAAATTAAAGGCATCATTTACACTTTTATGCTGGGGGGGTATGGTAAAAACATGTGACAGCAGAGTGGGGCCATGAGGCTTTGCAATGCAGCGCAGCAAAAATGATCCCCATTCTACTGAATAGAATGCAATGCATGCAGTTGTGGTGCAGTAGTGTACTCATTAGTACAGCGAGCTCCTCCTAAGCTCCCTAGCTTTTTTTTTGTTCAGCCCGCTGGGTTGAACTAAAAAACAACTTATCGTGTGACCCAGGCTTTAGATATCATTCATATGTTCTAAATGGCCATTGAATGGCAAATATACCATGAATACCTACAGCCAGGATCCCAGATGTTCCAATTTTTGTCACCTGCTCAGCCTGTTCACCTGAGTGATGGGCTGAAAAGAGCCACTGCTGTTAACATGTATCTGTACATCCAACCCCTCCCAGAGAATCCTGGCAAAATGTCCAGACAGTGTCCCTACTGTTTAGCCTCGGCATCAGCACAGTAGAAGCAATCAGAGTTTTGGAGTGCAGCAGCCAGCCCCACTTCTATTGTGGCCTATCTCCTCAGTTTAATAAGGGGTCCCCCTGAAAAGCATGAATATACTGCGAGGTCTCAGATACCGGCAATTGACAGTGCACAGTTGAAGGGACTCCTAAACTACTCCTTGAGGTATCATATGACACAGCCAAAGGGAGACTGGGGATGCAGAAGTTTTCCTTCTGTGCCATGCTGAATCTGAGGTCTGGTAAATGGGCAGGCATCAGTTTTCTGTTTTGGGAAGGAGGAGGTGAGAATTCCAGCCTGGGGGAGTTTCTTTTGGTGGGGGGTTAAGGTAGGGGGGTAGGTTTGCTTTTGGAGAAGGGGGGACTTTCCTGTAGTGAAGTTTACAAGGGGTGTTTAATGGCAGGGATTTGCTTCTGGGAGGGAGTTTGATTGAATGAAGGGAGATTTTCTTCATAATTAGGAATCTTTGCTGGGGGAGAGGGTGTTGACTGAGGGAGATATTTTTGCTTTTAGGGGGTCGGTTTAGAGACAGGGGGTTTAATTTTTGGGGGGATATTTGAGGGAGGGAGATATTTTACAGTGGGAATCTTTGCTTGGGGAGGGAGGGTTCTTAGGAGGGAGAGGGTTTTTTTTTTCCTTGAAAAGAGATTTTTTTTTTTTAATTATACTTACCTAGGTGGATGGAGCATCGGTCCAATGTTTCATCTGTCCCCAGCTGCTTCTAAGACCAACAAAGACCACTGATCACTCAGTTTTCAGCCTTCAGTGAGCAAAGAGTGGTGACTGTCAGTCCCTGGCTTTGCCCCCCTCCCCCAAGCTCACTGGAATGACAGGCTGTGGAGGGGTCAGGAGCGGCTGGATCAGGGTCTCTGCAGCTCACTGAAAGGCTGAGTGAGCTACTGGTCCAGGCATCTGGTGAATCCTGACTTTAAAGTTAGGATGTCAGCTGACAGCGGGCTATAGCTGGCTGTTGGCCAAAAATAGGTCACAAAAGTACAGAACCAACTGCACTCCTCCCCAGGAGAAGTACAACCAAGCGGTAGTCCGTCCCTTCAGAGCGCATGCACAAGTGACATCACCGGCTGCTTTCCATGTGAATATCTCCTAAACACCCCAATCCTGCACCCAGGATCAGATGTTCTAATATCTGGTCAGCCTGTACACCTGAGTGATGGGCTGAAAAGAGCCAAGGCTGTCTGCTGCTGTAAACATGTATCCACTAGGGATGAACTTCGAGTTCGAGTCGAACTCATGTTTGACTCGAACATCGGCTGTTCACAAGTTTGCCGAACAGCGAACAATTTGGGGTGTTCGCGGCAAATTCAAATGCCGCAGAACACCGTTTAAAAGTCTATGGGAGAAATCAAAAGTGCTAATTTTAAAGGCTTATATTCATGGTATTGTCATAAAAAGTGTTTGGGGACCTGGGTCCTGCCCCAGGGGACATGGATCAATGCAAAAAAAGTTTTAAAAACGGACGTTTTTTTGGGGGCAGTGATTTTAATAATGCTTAAAGTGAAACAATAAAAGTGTAATATCCCTTTAAATTTCGTACCTGGGGGTGTCTATAGTATGCCTGTAAAGAGGCACATGTTTCCCGTGTTTAGAACAGTCTGACAGCAAAATGACATTTCAAAGGAAAAAAAGTCATTTAAACTACTCGCGGCTATTAATGAATTGCCGGTCCGACAATACACATAAAAGTTCATTGATAAAAACGGCATGGGAATTCCCCACAGGGGAAGCCGAACCAAAAAAAAAAAAAAAAAATGACTTGGGGGATCCCCCTAAATTCCATACCAGGCCCTTCAGGCCTGGTATGGATATTAAGGGGAGCCCCGGCCAAAATTAAAAAAAAAAAAAAAATGGCATGGGGTCCCCCTCAAAATCCATACCAGACCCTTATCCGAGCACGCAACCTGGCAGGCCGCAGGAAAAGAGGGGGGATGAGAGAGTGCCCCCCCTCCTGAACCGTACCAGGCCACATGCCCTCAACATTGGGAGGGTGCTTTGGGGTAGCCCCCCAAAACACCTTGTCCCCATGTTGATGAGGACAAGGGCCTCATCCCTACAACCCTGGCCGGTGGTTGTGGGGGTCTGCGGGCGGAATCATGAAGCCCTCCTTTAACAAGGGGACCCCCAGATCCCGGCCCTCCCCCCTGTGTGAAGTGGTAAGGGGGTACCATTTCACAAAAAAAAGTGTCAAAAATGTTAAAAATGACAAGAGACAGTTTTTGACAATTCCTTTATTTAAATGTTTTTTCTTTCTTCTATCTTCCTTTGGTTTCTTCCTCCATCTTCTTCTTCTGGTTCTTCCTCCGGTGTTCTCGTCCGGCATCTTCCTCCGCGGCGTCTTCTTCCCTTCTTCTCCGGGCCGCTCCGCATCCCTGATGGCATGGAGGGAGGCTCCCGCTGTGTGATGCTTCTCCTCTTCTGACGGTTCTTAAATAATGGGGGCCGGGCCACCCGGTGATCCCACCCCCTCTGACGCACGGGGACTTGACGGGACTTCCCTGTGGCATTACCCGTCCCGCCCCCCTGTTTATTTAAGAACCGTCAGAAAAGGAGAAGCGTCACACAGCGGGAGCCTCCCTCCATGTCATCATGGATGCGCAGCGGCCCGAAAAGAAGATGAAGACAAGAAGATGAAGAGAAGAAGAAGAGAAGAAAATGAAGAGAAGAAGATGAAGAAGAGAGAAGCGTCACACAGCGGGATCCTCCCTCCATGCCATCATGGATGCGGAGCTGCCCGAGGAGAAGAAGGGAAGAAGACGCCGATGCTGCGGAGGAAGATGCCGGACGAGAACACCGGAGGAAGAACCAGAAGAAGAAGAAGAAGATGGAGGAAGAAACCGGAGGAAGATAGGAGATAGGAGATAGAAGAAAGAAGAAGCATTTAAATAAAGGAATTGTCAAAAACCTGTCTCTTGTCATTTTTAACATTTTTGACAGTTTTTTAGTGAAATGGTAGGGGTACGTTTGTACCCCCTTACCATTTCACACAGGAGGAGGGCTGGGATCTGGGGGTCAGGGGCCAGGGTTGTGGGGATGAGGCCCTTGTCCTCATCAACATGGTGACAAGGTGTTTTGGGGGGCTACCCCAAAGCACCCTCCAAATGTTGAGGGCATGTGGCCTGGTACGGTTCAGGAGGGGGGGGCGCTCTCTCTCGTCCCCCCCTCTTTTCCTGCAGCCTGCCAGGTTGCATGCTTGGATAAGGGTCTGGTGTGGATTTTTAGGGGGACCCCACGCCATTTTTTTTTAAATTTTGGTGTGGGGTTCCCCTTAAATTCCATACCAGACCTGAAGGGTCTGGTATAGATTTTGAGGGGGACCCCATGCCATTTTTTTTCTTTAATTTTGGCCGGGGTTTCCCTTAATATCCATACCAGAACTGAAGGGCCTGGTATGGAATTTAGGGGGACCCCCCACGTCTTTTTTTTTTTTTTAATTTTGGTTCGGGGTTCCCCTGTGGGGAATTCCCATGCCGTTTTTATCACTGAACTTTTATGTGTATTGTCGGCCTGACAATTCATTAATAGCCGCGAGTAGTTTTAAATGACTTTTTTTCCTTTGAAATGTCATTTTGCTGTCAGACTGTTCTAAACACAGGAAACATGTGCCCCTTTACAGGCATACTATAGACACAGGTACGAAATTTAAAGGGATATTACACTTTTATTGTTTCACTTTAAGCATTATTAAAATCACTGCTCCCGAAAAAACGGCCGTTCTTAAAACTTTTTTTGCATTGATCCTTGTCCCCTGGGGCAGGACCCAGGTCCCCAAACACTTTATGACAATAACTTGCATATAAGCCTTTAAAATTAGCACTTTTGATTATTCATGTTTGTGTCCCATAGACTTTAATGGTGTTCGCGTGTTCGACTGAATTTTTTGCCTGTTCGCAAGTTCTGGTGCGAACCGAACAGGGGGGTGTTCAGCTCATCCCTAGTATCCACATGTATCTGCACATCCAGTGGTTACCTGCAGGTAGGGATACATTTTTTCCCTTGGATAAAATCTCTCTGCATCCAGGGTCAGAAATTTTTCCCTAACAGCAGGTAAACCACTTTGACCCATGGTTTGTTAGTGTGTCGCTCAGGCTCAATCGATGTGAGGAGTAATGTTGATGATACCGAATGTGCTGCAGTAGTGCCAGCAAGGGATGGAGCTCATCCCAGCTCCTGTAGTCACTGAAGGGAAGAGAGAAAAAAATCCCTGGTGCCGCACATCCACGGAGTCCCATGGTCATGTAGTAGTGATGGGAGAGACCTCAGCCAGGGTTTCCGCCAGGCCACACCCTAATGTGTTTTGCCTTGTCCCCCAGGGCTTAAACAGATACATGTTAACAGCAGTGGCTCTTTTCAGCCCATCACTCAGGTGAACAGGCTGAGCAGCTGACAAAAGTTGGAACATCTGGAATCCTGGCTGTAGGTATTCATGGTATATTTGCCATTCCATGGCCATTTAGAACATATGAATGAGATCTAAAACCTTGTTCACAAGGTAAGTTTTTTTTAGTTCAACCCAGCGAGCTGAACGAAGAAAAAAAACTAGGGAGCTTAGGAGGAGCTCGCTGTATTAATGAGTACACTACCGCACCACAACTGCGTGCATTGCGTTCTATTCAGTAGAATGGGGATAATTTTTGCTGCGCTGCATTGCAAAGCCTTATGGCCCCACTCTGCTGTCACATGTTTGTACCGTACCTCCCCCAACATAAAAGTGTAAATGATGCCTTTAAGTTTGAAAGACCTGAATCCCCCCCAAGAAAAGAATAATCTATGGCCCTGTATTTGAATGACAATGGATTACATTTAAAATTTATGGACCATATGGACCCTAAGTCAGTTTCCTTTTTGGATGTCACCGTGGTGGGTGAGGGTGGCAGGGTAACCTTTAAGCTCAACAGGAAACCATCTGCCGGCAATGCTGAGAGCAGATTCCGGGCATCCTCTTCACACAATATCCCTGTTGAACAGAATGAATAATTATAGATATTGATTTCTTATCAACAATTATATATTTTTTATACAAGGAATTCTTCCATACACGTTTCCATGTATTGTGTTTATGCAACTTTTCATATAATAATTTTTTCATAATTTTTCACATTGTGTCATTGGTTTTATAAGATGTTATTTCTATTGGTTCTGTAGATTGTGAGACACAGTGGGTTACCGATAATTGTCGGCGGCTGTGTCTTGTTGTTCCTCACAAGGTTTTTACAATTAATAGATTATCAAGTACATCAAGTACATCTGTGAATGTATTTATATATTTATATATATATATATATATATATATATATATATATATATATATATATATATATATATATATAAATAATGGTGCGCTTATTCAGCAAGAGTAATCAGTGATTTAACCACCAGTTACCAACCGGCCCATAGCCAAATGACGGCTGCAGGGCGGTTGGATAACTCTGGGAGGGCGTACTATGACGTCCTCCCGGAATCTTGCTCTTTAGCGCCCCCCGAGGCACGCACCTGAGACCATCCGTGACCGCCGGGTCCAGATCGTGGCTGTTTACCATGTGATCGATCGGTACAGTGTGAGAGGAGAGGGGGAGGGATCGGATGGCAGCAGCGCTGTGGGCTGGATGTGTAGTGTCCACAGTGCTGCTCTGTGACAAATACAGTCACATCCATGGATCCATCCATCCATGCTCAGCAATGCCCCGCCATACTCTGCAATGCCCCGCCATACCCTGCAATGCCCCACCATACCCTGCAATGCCCCCCCATACCCTGCAATGCCCCGCCATACCCAGCCATACCCAGCCATGCCCAGCCATGCTCAGCCATGCTCAGCCTCTGTATGTGGCCAGGCTGTGGAAGTCTCACATATGTGGCATCGCTGTACTCAGGAGGAGTAGGAGAATCTATTTCGGGGTGTCATTTTTGGTACATGCTATGTGTTAGAAATATTGTATAAATGGACAGCTTTGTGTTAAAAAAAAATGTGTTGTAACCACTTCCCGCCCGCCCGCCGTCATACAACGTCCTTGACTTTGTGCGGGGATATCTGAATAATGCCTAAAACAGCTACAGGCATCATTCAGATATCAGCTTTTTCAGCCGGCGATTGCCTACACCATATGAATGATCATAGCAGCTGTTCCACTGCTTGATCGTTCTTACAGGAGGCGAGAGGGGATGCCCCCCCCTCCCGCCACCCTCAGGTGCTTCTACTGACTCACCGCTACGATCGAAGCCAGGATCGTTTTTTTTTTTTATTTCAGGCTTCCCAGCCTAGAGGTGAGACGTGGGGTCTTATTGACCCCATATCTCACTGTAAAGAGGAACTGTCATGCCATAATCCTATTACAAGGGATGTTTACATTCCTTGTAATAGGAATAAAAGTGATCAAAAAATGTATTTTTTGGAAAAAAGCATCAAACTAAAATAAAGTAAAACGAACAATAAAAAAAAAAAAAAGAAAAATTTTCTCCCATGTCCCCGTGTGCTCGCATGCAGAAGCAAACGCATACGCAAGTCCCGCCCACATATGAAAATGGTGTTTAAACCACACATGTGAGATATCACTGCGATCGGTAGAGTGAGAGCAATAATTTTGGCCCTAGACCTTCTCTGTAACTCAAAACATGTAACCAGTAAAAAATGTTAAAGCGTCGCCTATGGGGATTTTTAAGTAGCGAAGTTTGGCGCCATTCCATGAGCGTGTGCAATTTTGAAGGGTGTACCTACATGTTAGGTATCTATTTACTCAGCATAACTTCATCTTTCACATTATGCAAAAACATTGGGTTAACTTTACTATTTTGTTTTTTTTTTTTATAGCACAAAACTGTTTTTTTTCCAAAAAAAAACACGTTAGAAAAATTGCTGTGCAAATACCGTGCGAGATAAAAAGTTGCAACGACCGCCATTGTATTCTGTAGTGTCTTTGCTAAAAAAACATATATAATGTTTTGGGGTTCTATGTAATTTTCTAGCAAATAAATGATGATTTTTACATGTAGGAGAGAAATGTCAGAATTGGCCTGGGTGCTTGTTGTGTAAAAGTCTCACACATGTGGTATCGCCATACTCGGGAGTAATAGCAGAATGTGTTTTGGGATGTAATTTGTGGTATACATATGCTGTGTGTGAGAAATAACCTGCTATTATGACAATTTTGTGAAAAAAAAAAAAATCTTGATTTTGCAAAGAATTGTGGGAAAAAATGACAACTTCAAAAAACTCATCATGCATCTTTCTAAATACCTTGGAATGTCTTCTTTCCAAAAAGGGGTCATTTAGGGGGTATTTATACTTTTCTGGCATGTTAGGGTCTCAAGAAATTAGATAGTACTTCAGGTGTGATCAATTTTCAGATATTGGCACCATAGCTTTTGGACTCTATAACTTTCACAAAGACCAAATAATATACACCGATTTGGGTTATTTTTACCAAAGATATGTAGCGGTATAAATTTTGGCCAAAATATATGAAGAAAAATTACTAATTTGCAAAATTTTATAACAGAAACTAAGAAAATACATTTTTTTACAGAATTTTCGGGCTTTTTTCTTTTATAGCGCAAAAAATAAAGAACCCAGCGGTGATTAAATACCACCAAAAGAAAGCTCTATTTGTGTGAAAAAAGGACAAAAATTTCTTATAGGTACAGTGTTGCATGACTGAGTAATTGTCATTCAAAATGTGAGCGCACTGAAAGCTGAAAATTGGTCTGGTTATTAAGGGGGTTTAAGTGCCCAGTGGTCAAGTGGTTAAATACCACCAAAAGAAAGCTCTATTTTTGTGAAAAAAAATATAAAAATGTCATTTGGGTACAGTACTGCATGACCGCGCAATTGTCATTCAAAGTGTGACAGCGCTGAAAGATGAAAATTGGTCTGGGCAGGATTGGGGGTAAAAGTGCCCTTTATTGAAGCAGTTAAATATACCATTTCTATAAGTAAAAAAAAAATACCCGTTGATCCTGCCACAAATCCTGTAAGCACATGACTTCTGTGTTCTTTGCCTCTGCTGTGCTCAATTAGCATTGTTCCAAACACTCTCTGTGAACTACAAACCACCTCCCCCATGTGTTATAGAGGAGAGGGGGAGGTGTAATGCATCCTTGTCTTGGGTTGAGAAAACTATTCCACTATAGGTGGAAAACGGATAGGAAGTGTTTTACTGGCAGGATCACCAGGTGAAAATAAAGACAAAAAAGCTAAAAAAGTGTTACGCTGCAAGGACTAAACTATGACATTATCAGTAGCTACCTGTGCACTGGGAGCAAACAAACTGAACTTCAATGTACTACAGAATCCCATCAGCAGGGGGAGTGGGAGTGCCAGCAGCACCCAATGGACTGTGAAGCTGGCCACAGTGGATGTCACTAAGTCATTGCAATATCCTTATTCACAAACAAATGCATGAATCACTTAAGTTGGTGTTCTGTCATTCTCTGAGGAAAAGGACTTAACCCCCTAAACGCGCCAGCCATTCCTGGATGCTATGAGGTCTTCCCATGCCATCAGTTGAGTATGGTGGATTTGGAGGCGTTCTTATAATTTTATCTGGACTACATTGTGCATGACATGCATTTGTATTCACTTGTCATTTATCTTTCTAATAAGATTGAGTTATGGTAATGCACTAGGTCAGTGTGCCCTCTCTATTGTTGTTTTTTAGTTTGCTTAAGGATACCCACAGTCCTGAGACGGCAGCAAGACAACTGTGTGCTAAACCTACTGGATTAGCCAAGAGGAGAGTCCTTTTAATTTATAAGCACCACAACTGAGTGCATGATGTTACATTTTTAAAAACACACAAATTTTGACAAATCCTTTTTAAAAATAAAAAAACCAAATTTTCAATCACGTTGATCATCCAGCAATGTAGATCCAGGGCAATCACGCTGTCTGGCACCTGTCAACCTGTCAGAAGAAAAAAAGTGCCACCAGCCAACATGACAGTGTTGCCAACCATCAGTATTTTTACTGGCAGCCATTAAAAAACAGGCAATTTTCTCCTGCCAGTAAATGCCAGTAAAAAGAAAAGGTAAAAAGTAAAAAATATGGCTGTGACGCTCGGCCCAGAGCCAGACAAGACCATACGAGTGCCTGCTACAGTGTGTTCAGGCGGCTCTGGTGGAGGTGGTGCCTGAGCATGTCCTGTTATGTCATGGTGCAAGGGAGACAAGCAGAGCAGCTAGAGCCTTGTGTGTGGGTCTGTGAGATGGGAGCAAGTCAGGCCGGGAGTGGGACCATCAGTGCTGTTTGGACTTAAGGGACCACCTGGCTTGGAGAGAGAATGTCACTGTGACTCGTGTCGTGTCAGTAATCTGTACTGCTGCACACTGCTGTCAGTATCACTGTGAGAGTCAGTTTCATGTGTGTGCCGCCCATTCTAATTTCTTGCCCTCCTGAGTCCTGTCCCTGAGCTACTTACTTACTATATCGAAAATAAAATAAGAAATATGTTTTTTACCTTATTATCTACCTTAAATCACATTGCTAATTACATATTATACTTGTTTGTAGCTTAAATAGTAAAATTTGTACTTTAAACTGAGATTTTTTAACTTTTGTGCCAGTAAATTTTGGGTGTTGTGTCAGTAAATTTCAGTCTGTTAGGTTGGCAACAACATGATCTTACACTGATGACTGCTCACTCATATCAGACTGCTTTGGCCAGATGACAGCTTAAATAAATAAAGGTTTGGGGTCACTTGGGTGACATCATTGATCGTATTTGGATGTGATCATATTTTGTCAATGATAACCCTGGTTGCCAGAGGCCAGATTCTGACAGCTGCAAACACCAAAGTGTTTGGCAATACCTCCTGTACTGTGCCATCCTGACATAGCCTTCTTAGTGTTTACCCCAAGCCATACTATGTAAGAATAGTAGTACTTAAGATTAACTTTCTAAATGGAGTTTGCAGCCAAAGTAACCTTTGGGGTATACACTGAGTCATGTTTGGGGTTAAAATCTAGTGATGAGCTGTAAAGGTTTTTTAATAGGTAACTTATTTACAGTTTCGGATATCACTTTTTTACAATTTCTCCATTGCATATGACTTTTGGTATTTATTACACTCAGCAGTCCCACCTTCAATAAACTTTTTGTGTTTTCAGTACATGCACAAAAAGTTTTTGTGTATTTTTTTTACTGAAAATATAGATTTCATAAACATTTGCTACTATTATGTGCCCTATAAAATCAGGTCTACCATAATGTTATTGTAAAGGTCCTCTGCTTTTAGAAAATATAATGGGGGTCATTTACTAAGATGCGCTGGATAGATCCTTAATTCAGTGTGTGAACCGGCGCACACACAGGAGTACCTACACGCAAGAATGTTTCCAGCGCGATGGGATCGCGTTGGTTCTCAGCGAGGTACATCTCACGCTCGCTGCAATAGGAAAAACACATTTTCCTATTAAAGCAGCACGAGAAAAACCGGCATGGGTTCCCCCTCCGGGTGCATGCCAGGCTCTTTGGTCTGGTATGGATTCTAAGGGAAACCCCCTACGCCGAAAAAACGGCATTGGGGGTCCCCCAAAAATCCATACCAGACCCTTATCCGAGCATGCAGCCCTGGAAGAAGATAGCGGGGGAGTCCGGCAGAAGATACCAGAGAAGAACCAGACAACGGCAGAAGATCTGGAAAGCAGCAGAAGGCCGGGGCCCCGCTAGCAAAAGAGCTGGAAAAAGATAGCTGTGGAGGCTAGCAGAAGATACCGGAGAACCGGACAGCGGCAGAAGACCGCGCCCCCGCTAGCAAAAGAGCTGGAAGAAGATAGCGAGGGAGGCCGGCAATAGATACCGGACACCAGGAGAAGAGGCCGGACAGTACAGAGAAGAACCGGACACCGGGAGAAGATGCGGAGAGCGTGGAAGAAGAACCCCGAAGTTGGAAGAAGACCCCCAGAGCTGCCTAATAAATTACTTTAAAAACCTGTGTAGTGTGATTTTTTCTTGACACTTTTCTTCCTCGGGTGAATGGGTAGGGGTACCATGTACCCCATACTCATTCACGTAGGGTGGGGGGCTGGGATCTGGGGGCTCCCTTATTAAAGGGGGCTCACTAATTCTGATAAGCCCCCGCCCGCAGACCCCGACAACCAATGGCCAGAGTTGTCGGGAAGAGGCCCTTGTCCTCATCAACATGGGGACAAGGTGCTTTGGGGTGGGGGGGCCCGCAGCGCGCCCACCTTCCCCAAAGTACCCATCCCCCATGTTGAGGGCATGCGGCCTGGTACGGTTCAGGAGGGGGGGCGCTCACTCGTCCCCACCCCCTTTCCTGACCGGCCGTGCTGCATGTTCAGATAAGGGTCTGGTATAGATTTTGGGGGGATCCCCACGCTGAAGGGCCTGGCATGCTCTTGGAGGGGAACCCATGCCGGTTTTTTATTTAAAATTTGCGTGGCGTTCTCCCTCAAGATTCATATCACAGTGCCTGGTATTGGTGGGGATCCAAGTCAGATCCCCGTGCTTGTCGCTCATTGGGAAAGGAAAAAACATTTTTTCCTTTCCCGATGAGCGAGCCAGCTCGGCACTGCTATCTGCAGCTGACACAGTGCAGTGCGATTACCTGCGGTTATGTGTGGATAGGCGCTCCTGGACGCAGTCAATTCTATTTTTTCTATCCGCACCAAACCGCATGTAATCAAAACGCAGTGTGTGAATGGGGCCATAGGAAAGCATTGTGTGCGTTTAGCCTCGGTAGAAAACGCAGCTAAAAGCACAATTCTATCCATCCGTGTGAAAGGATAAGGCCCCTTTCACACAGGCGTGTTTTTCAGCGGCATTATTCGGCTGCTAGTGGGGCGGTTTTAACCCCCCTGCTAGCGGCCGAAAAGGGGTTAAATACACCCGCAAAACGCTGCTGGAGCGGCAGTTTGCCGGCAGTATCACAGCGCTGGCCCATTGACTTCAATGGGGAGGACCGGTGAATTCACCGCTCCAAAGAAGCTGCTGGCAGGACTTTTTGTGACGCCCTGCCAGCGCACCGCTCCAGTGTAAAAGCCCAAACTGGAGTGAATGGAGCCACTTCTTTAGGGCATTTTTCAGATGCTATTTTTAGCGATGTAGCGCCTAAAAACACCCCAGTGTGAAAGGGGCCTAAAAAAAATGCCTGCTAGCAGCACCTTTTGAAATCAATGGGACAGCGCGGCTATACCGCCGGCAAAACGCCGCTGCGGTGGTGTTTTGCGGGCGGATTTATATAAACCCCTTTTCGGCCGCCAGCGGGGGTTAAAACCGCTAGTGGCCGAATACCGCCAGTAAAGCTTTACCCCTTCTCTTCTCTATTCTGCTACTGACCACCTATATGACATAATCTCTCCCCTGTCCTGTCCTGACCTGGCCACCTCTGTCTACAACAGTTCACTCTCATCATCACTAGATGCACTTGCTCCTCTAACCACACGCAGAATCAGGCCCCGACCGTTACAACCCTGGCAAACTGACAACACTAGAAATCTCAAGAGACATTGCCGTGCTCTTGAACGACTGTGGCGTAAGACCAAATGCCTGCAAGACTTCACCCTATATAAATCATGCCTCCATGCTGCCAAACAAGCCTACTTTGTCTCTCTTATTAATACCTTGTCATCCAGTCCCCGTCGGCTCTTCTCAACCTTTAACTCTCTGCTTCGTACACCACCCCCTCTACCCACTAATTCACTC
Source organism: Aquarana catesbeiana (assembly GCF_042186555.1). Taxonomy (NCBI): domain Eukaryota; kingdom Metazoa; phylum Chordata; class Amphibia; order Anura; family Ranidae; genus Aquarana; species Aquarana catesbeiana. Next base: position 377,177,279 of record NC_133328.1, on the reverse strand, counting down.
ACTGCCCAAGAGATTGTCAATCACTTCAAAGACAAGATCGATGCAATTCGTGAGGACATCTCCACTGTGCGTATGTCTTCCCCACCCAACATACCTTGCCTAGCAGCACATTCAACACTCTCCTCTTTTGAATTGGCTACTATGGAAGAGGTTACAAAAATTTTCTCGGATGCCCACCTAACCAATTGCCCCTTGGATCCTGTTCCCTCACAACTACTACGGTCACCCTCTTCTTCTATCCTATGCTCCCTCACTAAAACTCACTAATGATTTACTAACTGCTAAAACCAACAGCCAGTACTCCATACTCCTACTACTTGACCTCTCTGCAGCCTTTGATACTGTTGACCACCCGCTCCTTCTCAATAAACTACATTCCCTTGGCCTCCGAGATTCTGCTCTATCCTGGTTCTCTGCCTATTTATCACAGCGCTCCTTCAGTGTCACCTACAACTCTGTCTCCTCCTCTCCATTGCCCCTTTCTGTGGGGGTCCCCCAAGGCTCGGTTCTTGGACCCCTTCTCTTCTCTATCTACACCTCCTCCCTTGGTCACTTAATAACTGCCCACGGCTTCTAATACCACTTATACGCTGATGACACCCTAATCTATCTGTCTACTCCTCACCTCACTCCTTCAGTCTCCTCTCGCATTACTAACTTACTAACTGACATATCAGCATGGATGTCGCACCACTTCCTTAAACTAAATCTCTCTAAAACTGAGCTATTATTATTCCCCCCCGCCCGTGCCCCCCTCCATGACTTTTCCTTTAAAATCAACAATGCAACCATCAGTCCCTCCCCTCACGCCAGGGTACTAGGTGTAATCCTAGACTCTGACTTGTCATTTCAGCCTCAAATCCAATTGTTGTCAAAAGTTTGTAGAATTCACCTCCGTAACATCTCTAAAATTCGCCCCTTTTTAACAAATGAAACCACCAAGCTCCTCATTCACTCCCTTGTTATCTCTCGCCTTGACTATTGCAACTCCCTTCTCATTGGCTTACCTCTCCATAGGCTATCCCCTCTTCAGTCTATCATAAATGCTGCTGCCAGACTTATCCACCTTACCAACCGCTCAGTGTCTGCCAACCTTCTACTCCAATCCCTACACTGGCTCCCAATCACCCAGCGAACTAAATTAAAAATTCTAACCACAACATACAAAGCCATTCACAACTCTGCCCCGAGTTACATCACTAATCTTGTCTCCAAATATCACCCAAATCGACCTCTCCGCTCTTCTCAAGACCTCCTGCTTTCTAGCTCTCTCATTTCCTCCTCCCATGCTCGTCTCCAGGATTTCTCCAGAGCCACTCCCATCCTCTGGAACTCGCTACCTCCATCTATCTGGCTATCCCCTACTCTTGCTACCTTCAGGCGATCCCTGAAAACTCATCTCTTCAGGAAAGCCTATCACGTCTACAACTAATCTCCTACCACTTCCACCAGCTCATTCCCCACAGTTACAACCTTTTGTACCACCTGCCCCACCCTATTAGATTGTAAGCTCTTCTGAGCAGGGCCCTCTTAATCCTCTTGTATTTTATTGTATTATAGCTGTATTGTCTCCCTTTTATATTGTAAAGCGCTGTGTAAACTGTATATATAAATCCTGAATAATAATAATATAAATAATAATAATAATAATAATAATAAAGCGGCGCTAAAAATAGTGCAGTTTTACCGCTGCTGCCCACACCGCCAAACAGGAAGTGAGAGTAAAACCCTAACAAAATTTTTCCTTGGGGACACACAGGTCAATCTAACTAGTGTCCCCATTATGCAAATTGCACTCTAGCAATTACAGATGGGACAAAACACCCCCCAGTCCAGGGGGGCAACTAAAGAGCCTAACGTGCAAAAGTTATACAACAAATACCATTGCCGTCTAAGGGAACTGACTTGGTAATTTTACTAGTCCCCACTTGGCTGGCTTATCTTCTAGCTATTGGTTCTAAAATGGGTATGGGGGCCCAGGTCCCACCCTATGGGACATATATCAATGTCACCAATTGGACAACCCCAAAAACAAAACAAGGAGAAATGTCTTTAAATATGGCAAATTGCTTAAGGGCCAGTTCACACCATGCAGTCCAGTGCATATTTTATGCATCAAAAATGTATGGAAAGTCAGACATATGGTTTTCAATGGCATAGTTCACACCAGTGCTTGCAGTTCCAGAAAAAAAAAGTAGAACATGCTGCATTTTTTATGCATTGGACTGTACTGGAAAGCTGTAAAACGCATAAAAAATGCACCGGAATGCACCAAAAACGCACTGCAACACACTTGTCCTTATTTAGGGTTAAGAAAAAAGAGGGGGGAAAAAAAGCACTGGACTGTATCAAAAATGCACTGGAACGCATCAAAAACGCTCATGCAGAAAAGCACCTGGAACGCATTCGGACTGCTTTTCTATGGTGGGAACTGGCCCTAAGGGCCCTCAGGGCCAGTTCCCACCATAGAAATGCAGTTCGGATGCGATCCAGGTGCTTTTCTGCATGCACGTATTTGATGCGTTCCAGTGCGTTTTTGATGCAGTCCAGTGCTTTCCCCGTCCCCTCTTTTTTCTTAACCTTAAATAAGGACATGTGTGTTGCAGTGCATTTTTGATGCCTTTTACAGTGTTCCAGTACAGTCCAGTGCGCATCCATGGGAGTCTCCTGCTGTGTGACGCTTCTCTTCTTCTGACACTTCTTATATAATGAAGGGCGGGGACACCAGCTAACCCCTCCCCCTCTGAAGTGTCAGAAGAAGAGAAGCGTCACATAGCGGGAGCCTCCCATGGATGCGGAGCGGCCCAAGAATGAAGCGGGGAAGAAGACGCCGGACGAGAACACCGGAGCAAGAAGCAGAGGATTGGAGCAAGAAGCAGAGGAAGAAGGTGAAGGAAGAAACCGAAGGATGAAGGAAGGAAGGAGGAAGAAGACCTGAAGAAGATGGAAAGAAGAAGACTTTAAATAAAGGAATTGTCAAAAACGGTCTCTTGTCATTTTTAACATTTTTGACACTTTTTTTGTGAAATGGTAGGGGTACTTTTGTACCCCATTACCATTTCACACAGGGGGGGCCAGGATCTGGGAGTCCCCTTGTTAAAGCCACCGGGCAAGGGTTGTGGGGATGAGGCCCTTGTCCCCATCAACATGGGGACAAGGTGCTTTTGGGGGGACCCCAAAGCACCCTCCCAATGTTGAGGGCATGTGGCCTGGTATGGTTCAGGGGGGGGGGCGCTCGCTCTCTCGCCCCCCCTCTTTTCCTGCGGCCTGCCAGGTTGCGTGCTCAGATAAGGGTCTGGTATTGATTTTCAGGGGGACCCCCACGCCATTTTTGTTTTGTTTTTTTGGCGTGAGGTTCCTCTTAATATCCATACCAGACCTGAAGGGCCTGGTATGGAATTTCGGGGGGAACCCCACGCATTTTTTTTCTTAATTTTGTTTTTTTTCTTAATGTTGTTTTTATCAATGAACTTTTATGTGTATTGCCGGACCGACATTTCATTATAGCCGCGAAGTGAACCAGCGTTAAAAAAAAAAAAAATGTTTAGAGGTGTGCCCGTTCAACCTATGCAAATGCATTTATGTTGCTTGAAATTTACTAAGATTTTGCCGGCGCAGTGAACCAAAGCATTTGAACAAGCGCAAATGCCGTTTGCGCATGTGCGATGCATAAATTGACCTCCTGCAGTTCCAAATGTACTTGCTGCCGCAGCAGGCTTGTTCGGATAAAATTACTTTCTCATTCTATTTTGGGCATATTTGTTACTTGGGCAGTTATTACTATACTTCCTCACATCACCCACATCACCCCTATAATATTGGCACTTCCAGCTTGTTTAAATTTTAAGTTAAAGATGCCGGTAAATTCCATGACTATAGTGGCGTACTGATCACCTCTTCCCGTGCGCCGTGAAGAGAATAGTAAATGGGGAATTGCGCTGTGTTACCGGCGCAAATGTTTTGTAAATACGAAAAAGTCCTTTGCGCATCGGCGTGCGCCGCAACTCATGGCGCAAATATTTCGTAAATCAGCCCCTGTATGTTTTTTTATTGTACTATATACCATTGTACCTCTTCAATGTGTTTTTTGATGCTATGTTTTGTGTCTTTTGGCTCATTAAATAAAAGATTTATAAAAAAAAACATCTTTGCCATTCTAAAGCTCCCCTCCAACCACTTTGCATATTATTTTATATATACTGTGATTCTGTACTTGCCAAATATGCTGCAGAAATCTCCCTCCACTGAGTCTGGCTGCAATCAATTTAACTGTGGGCAGCTGAAGCTGCTGCCTGTTCACTTCCTGGATTTACACAGACACACAGAGGCACACCTCCAGCTCTGCAGCTCTCATTGGCCCACTTAGACTCACCCCCCTCCCTTCCTGGCAAACTCTCACGAGAGTTAGGGTGAGAGCTGTGCATGATGTCATATGTCTAGACTTTTTTCCAGACAAGAAACAGGAAGTGGGCGGTAAAAGGTATTTACTGGCAGAAAAAAAATGCTTTACTATCCTAAGTTAAAACAACAAGGGCAGAGGATTTAATAGATGGAATAGGTGTTCTGTCATTCTTTGAGGAAAAGGGCTTGACCCTCAAAACGCACCGGCCGTTCCTGGATGCTATGAGGTCTTCCCATGCCATCAGTTGAGTATGGTGGATTTTGAGGTGGTCTTATCGCTTTATCTATACTAGCTTGTGCATGACATGCGTTTGTGAGTATTCACTTGTCATTTATCTTTCCTGAGAGGGCAGTAAGACAATTATGTGCTGAACCTACTGGATTAGCCAAGAGGAGAGTCCTTTAATTTCTAAACACCACAACTGAGTGCAGGAGGCTACATATTTAACACACACAGTTTTTGACAAGCCCTTAAATAAAAAAATTAAAAAATTGTCAATCACGTCAATCATCCAGCAATGTAGATCCAGAGCAATCATGCTGTCTGACGCCTGTCAACAGAAAAAATAATGCCACTAGCCAACATGATCTTACCCTGATGACTGCTCACTCATATCGGACTGCTTTGGCCAGATGACAGCTTAAATAAAAAAAGGTTTGGGGTCACCTGGGTGACATCATTGATTATATTTGGATATGACCATGTTTGGTCAATGGTAATCCTGGTTGCCAGAGGCCAGAATCTGACAGCTGCAAACACCAAAGTATTTGGCAATTCTCCCTGTACTGTACCATCCTGATATAGCCCTCATATGCCCAGTACATACGATAGGATTTTCCGATGGAAAATGTTCCATAGGAGCTTGTTTCGACTGTGTGTAGGCTCCATCAGACATTTTCCATCAGAATTTCTGTCACACAAAATTTGAGAGCTGGTTCTCAAATTTTTCGACAACAGAATCCGTTGTCATAAATTCTGATCATGTGTACACAATTCCGACGCACAAAGTTCCACGCATGCTCGGAATCAAGCAGAAGAGCTGCACTGGCTATTGAACTTCATTTTTCTCAGCTCGTTGTATGCGTTGTACGTCACCGTGTTCTTGACGTTCGGAATTTCCGACAAGATTTGTGTAACCGTGTGTATGCAATACAAGTTTGAGCCAACATCCGTTGGAAAAAACTATGGATTTTGTTGTCGGAAAATCCTATTGTGTGTACAGGACATTAGTGTTTACCCCAAGTCTTACCCAAGCACAGGGTGCTATGTAAGAATAGTAGTGCTTCAGATTAACTTTTACAGCCAAATTAACCTTTGGGGTATACGCTGAGTCATGTTTGGTGTGAAATCTAAAGTGATGAGCTGTAAAGGTTTTTTAATAGGTAACTTATTTACAATTTCGGATATCACTTTTTACAATTTCCCCATTGCATATGATTTTGAGGCTAGATGCATTTGGTATTTATTACACTCAGCAGTCCCATCTTCAATAAACATTTTGTGTTTACATGCACAAAAAGCTTTTGTGTATTTTTTTACTGAAAATATAGATTTCATAAACATTTGCACAACTATTATGTGCCCTATAAAATCAGGTCTACCATAATGTTATTGTATAGGTCCTCTGCTTTTAGAAAATATAATGTGTGTGGTGTCTGATATAAATCCAAAACCTTGTGTGCATATTCCTAGGTGTATGCAGAACAAAAAGCTGGTCTGGTAGCGTACATATCACTGGTATGTAAATCTTATTACTTCCTTGTATTTCCTAATAATTACAGGCTAAGGTGCTATAGAGAAACTGACATACCTCAATTTCAAAATTTGGTGCTTAACTATGACCAGCTGTAACTCCACCTCAGTGCTTTTTATGACTCCATCCCTTATACCCTGTACACACGATAGGATTTTCCGATGGAAAATGTGTGATAGGACCTTGTTGTTGGAAATTCCGACCGTGTGTAGGCTCCATCACACATTTTCCATAGGTATTTCCGACACACAAAGTTTGAGTGCTTGCTATAAAATTTTCCGACAACAAAATCCGTTGTTGGAAATTCCGATCGTGTGTACACAAATCCGACGGACAAAGTGCCACGCATGCTCAGAATAAATTAAGAGATGAAAGCTATTGGCTACTGCCCCGTTTATAGCCCCGACGTACATGTTTTACGTCACCACGTTCAGGACGATCGGATTTTCTGACAACTTTGTGTGACTGTGTGTATGCAAGACAAGTTTGAGCCAACATCCGTCGGAAAAAATCCATGGATTTTGTTGTCGGAATGTCCGACCGTGTGTACAGGGCATTAAACACAGCTGCCTATGTAAGTCATTTATCTCATATCAATGCATCTATTACAAAGACAGCAGTTTATGGCTGAGTGTCCTGGAATGGTGTAACTATATTCAGTATTTGTAGTTACCTGGAAACATAAAAACAACATATTACAGGTGAGATCTACTATTTTAGGCTTATATCATTTATAAATGTTTTTTTTTTTTCTAAATCACTGTTAGCTTACATTTCTGAGCTAAATAATTGCTAATCAGAACTGTATAAGATGTACAGAATATGAACTTTGCAGACCTATATTAACGTGGGACATTTCTAAAGAAATAGACTATTTGTACGTTTTTTTAAGGCTTTTATGGGATAAGAATGGTAACTTTAGAAAATAGATACATTTTGTCTGTTTTGTAATTATGGTAGTGATTAAGACCCCAGTGCTGGTTTTAAAAAATTCAGTTATGCAGAAGATATACAGAAGCTGCAGTAACACATTATAACATTTACAGTAAACCTGCCAATAGTACAACTCCACTTTTGCTGAAAAAAACATCCCCTGGTTACATACATACATTTAAAGGATTTTAGCAAACTTCTTTACAATTATGTACAAATTGTTGTTTGTATTGGAAATCACATATAACTTTAAGGCCCCTTTCAGACGGAGTGAAATCTGTCAAGTGGATCCACCTGCTTAGTGGGGGATCTCTCCGCAAATCCCCGCTGAGCAGGCAGATGACAGGTCCGTGTCCACTCCGCTATGCAGAGCAGACACAGACAAAGCCCGCTGTTGTCTCTGGGGCGGTCAGATGCAAACAGACTGCCTGTCTGTTTCCATCTGACTGAAATCAAATCCCTGGAAGGATGGCGAACGTATCTCCATCCGTCTGTTTTTAGCAGACCGGATCGGACACAGGCGGGTGTCAGCAGACACATGTCCGCTGACATCTGCTGCTCCATAGAGAACAATAGGTGGTCTAATCGGGTCTGCCTGAAAAACAGACATGCATACCCGATCAGTCCACTGGTGTGAAAGGGGCCTTACTCAGTTGTTACTTTCCACAACCACTTGCATGATCAGTACCCATGTTATAAAACCTTGGGGTTGATTTACTAAAACTGGAGAGTGCAGAATCTGGAGCATGGTATCAGCTTCTCACTTCAGCTTGTTCAATTAAGCTTTGACAAAAAAACTGGAAGCTGATTTATTTTTATGCACAGCTGCACCAGATTTTGCACTCTCCAGTTTTAGGAAATCAATCCCACTGGGAGCATCAGTAAGCGACTCACATGAGCAGTACATGCTGGTTCACACTTCTGCAAATTCGGCGGGGGGGGGGGGGGGGGGTGTGTCCTAAATCCCTTGGCCTGCTGGGAAAACCTATATATTTGGGTGGAGTCAGGTGATCGGGGTTCTGAGCCACCTGGACGGCTGTCTGGGTGGACGTGTGTTGTATTGACCGGGCTGCTAGGCTAGAGTTTTGGCCTATCCTGGGCACATCTGGCTGCTAGGTTGTCTGAGGGCCTATCCAGAAGCAAGAGAGCAGCACAGGGTTGGGATTGCGGCTTGCAGTCCAGCCAGAAGTGACGGTTCTGCCGGCCGGGGAAATTGTCGTGGTCAGAGGTAGAGGGGAAGGTACCATCCACCTTATTACCAGGGACCACAGTGAGTAGCTGAAGCAAGTACCGGAGCAGTATTCTTACCAACCAGGGACGGTGAAGAATTTGGAAACCTCAGTGGGTATCAAGCCAGGGACCCAGACAGTGGAGGTGATGCTTGCAGAGCAGCCTTGTGTGTCAAGCCAGGGACCGAGCAGGCCAGTGGGATGAAGCTTGAGAAGCATCTTGAGCACCAAGCTAGGGACCCAGCAGAGAGGCGGGGGTGACATTGAGGAAGATACTACCGTGAAGATTGGAGGAGGTCAATGGATTCAGTGGCAGTGAATCATCTAGTCTAGTGAGAGACTGGGAGCTCAGTGGGCTGAAGAACTACAAGAAGTGATTGTAGTGGAAGCAAAGGAACTGTTACACTTTGTGTTAGTAACTCTTAAAGACTGTTGCAATAGGAGACAATTCCTATACATGCAGATGTGGTGTCTTGCTGGATGCTTTTCCCTACATGGCTGTCCTCCTGTTGAAGTCTCAGAGTCTGCCAATTAATCTTGCAACTACCTAAGGGTGTCCTGGCCCTAATGCATCCAAGAAGTGTCTGGCGCTCAATCAATCTACCTTGCATTACACCTACTATGCCATGCAACCCACCATATAGGATGTCGGCTATCTCTGGCCCTGGAGGTTCTCATTAGACCAAAGGAGGCCTGGGACCTTGCTACAATTGTTTCTCCTGCAGATAAGTTGGCACTGGAGATTTTTTAAAAGTTTTAGGCTGGGTTCACACTAGTGCAAATTGGATGCAGTTTTCTCCACATCCAATTCGCACATATCTGTGCAGCGTCTCCGGTGCGATTTGGACAGGAGTCCTGTGCGTCTTTTGGTCTGTTTCAGGCCCAAATTCAGCCAAAAATTTAGGCTGAAATCGTACCTGAAACAGTGAATGGAGGGGCCCCGGACTCCTGCTGTGAGCCGATGCGTGCTCATATGTGAATCCAGCCTTATGCTATTCAGTTTCTATATTCTTCCGGATTCTGCCTGTACACAGGGCTGGATTTTACCCTAGGCTACATAGGCTGTGGCCTAAAACATCACAGCCACTAGGGGCAGTGTTTTTGTGATCAAGCTGCATTGCAACCTTCTCGGCAGTATCATTTGGGCACCACCATTGATACTAGCCCATGCACTCAGGTACAGAGGCTCTGTCCTTCCCGTGTCAGCTCCCCACTTTAAATTTTAACCAATGCTTGCCCCACCACTACACCCTTTGTTACAGTGTGAGAGATTGCCAGTAGACTTTATTATGTCTTGCCTCAGACTGAGTTCAGGCAAGATCTGAAAGAGTAGAAAAACTGGAAGTTAATAGTTTGAGACTTTTAGGCCTCATGCACACTGGACGTTAAAATAACGTTATAAAAATGCCAGTAGCTTTGCAGTGAGTTTTTCAACTTTCTTTCAACTTTTTGCAGCTTTTTTCACTATTATCGCAATAGCGTTTATTAGCTTTTCCGCGTTAGCTATTTTAGCGGGGTTTTTTGTTTTTTTTTTTTAAGAAAAAAAAAATGTTTTTTTTTTTTTTTTTCCAATGGATCAAAAACGTTAAAAAACGCTGGTGGGCAATGTTTTTGAGCATCTATCAACATTTATCAGCATTAGAGCATTTTTACAGCTGAAAAAGGTCTCTCAGAACCCACTAGTTTTGGGTTTTTTTTACTGCTCAAAAACACCACTGCCCAAAACTGCTGATAACAGCCTATGTGTGCATGGACACATAGGATAACATGATGGAGAGTTTAATGACTGTAGAAAAAAACGTCTACTGCCAAAAACAGCTGCTGTAAAAACGTCTAAAAACGTCCAGTGTGCATGAGGCCTTAAGATTGGTGGATTAAATTAAAAAGGGGGTGTATTAGTTGAGTTTTAGCTTCTCCTAAGCTCCCTTTACTCAAAACATTTTAGATGGTGTTCAAATGTTTACATTTTAGTTAAGGTAGTAACATACATACTTATCAATTGATTGTGAGCGCCACTATTTGTCTTGTATACACTAATCTGCCCAAATATTTCAAGCGGTAGGCAATTACCACAAAGCAGTCAGTCAGTTCCTTTGAGTTGTACATACCCTGTATTAACTGCACCTCTGGGATGTAAAAAAATGTAGCCTACACATTTATTAACAATATATAAAGAAAAAACACGCAGATATGAGAAAAAATAAACTGAAAATAAAAATAAGTTGCAAGCACAATAGGGGATATCATCTTAGGATTAAAAAAAAACACAAATTCACAGTGTTACGCTAAAAAAATGTATTGGTGGTAGTTTCATACATGTAAGTTTTTGAGCACAATATGGTGAATTTACATAACAATATATATATATAAAATATTTTGGTCAGTCATAAAGAATATATTGGTTAATGTAAATAGAAACAGTAGAAATCCGCTCTTAGGGAAAGTAAAACTGCAGCCCCCCTAATTAAAAACACCACCTTGGTCATAGGAAACAACAAACCCTATTCAGGGGAAAAGGCGCTGTTCAAATAATGAGTATAAATATATATGAATCCAATCCACTATTAACTGACTCAACATGTGAGGTGAAAAAGGTGATGAAGGTGTGTATAAACCCCTACACAAAAAAAAACAAGCAAAAGTAAATAAAATAAATTATATGGTAAAGGTGTGCATATACACACACAAGATCAACTCAAAAAAATAAAAATCGCATATGCTTCAGTGAGCGTCATCAAAAAATATTTAGTGTTAAGTGCATAAAAGTGTAGTAAACATAAACAGTATCTACAATAAAAAAAATGGCAGTGAGTGTTCAACTAATCAAAATAAATAATAAAAACTATGTATACATTACATACAGTTAAAAATGAGTGTTCCGTGCCAAAAAAAATATATATGGACACTATATATATATATATATATATATATATATATATATTTGTGAACTCAAATAAGCAAAAAACAGAGATATGTAAAAAACAGTGCTGGTCTGCACAAAAAATATCAAAGTGACAAGTGCCAGTTAAAGGTATTAAGTCCCAAAAATATGTATAATGAACATATGTGTATATTAATACACTTTTAAGCAGTCTGTGAAAAGTGGTCCATGCAAAGGTAAATGGTGAGAGAATAAATATGTATGGAAAGGTGAATCTTCAGTGTTCCCCACTCTCCTCTGTATCACCCAATTGTGCTTGCACTCACCGGAGCGCCCCAGCCCTACAGGGGTAACAGGCGTAGTGGATGTGTTCCAAAGGTGGTATACTTCTTTTGCGTGGGGTGTCCCCTTGAATCCGTGCAGCTGTATTCCACCTCTCCAGAAGTGGCATTAAGGATCTCCACCGACGGGTGTTCCCATATGTAGGGTAAAAAGGATGAGCCTTATAACGTGAATCCGTGGAACCAAAGTGGTATTTTATTTAAAAAATATATTCTCATATACAATCTAAAAAGGAGCTGCAATGCTCCGTTGCTGTAAACCAAAATGACACTTCCGCGATCGCCGGCGAGGTAAGAGCTTGCGTTCCACAGCCAGGCTAGCATAAACTGGAAGTTCAAACAAGGAAGTGACGTAGTGCGTGCCAAGTAAGTCCCGCCTTATGCGTTTCGTCACACGGACGTCATCTGAGGTGCCGTCGGTGGAGATCCTTAATGCCGCTTCTGGAGAGGTGGAATACAGCTGCATGGATTCGAGGGGACACCCCACACAAGAGAAGTATACCACCTTTGAAACACATCCACTACGCCTGTTACCCCTGAGAGTCCAGGTCTTCGGACTAATTATTATAAGACAGGCAGAAAGGGGAGGTTAATGGCAGGATCAACAGAAATTTTTTGAGAGATAGTGTTAAACATTTTCCTATTCGATGTCAAGGAGTACAAATGGACAGAGAGAGTCCAGATCATAGAATTAATTAGTATGGCATAGGTATATCGCAAAAAATAAAAATAAATAATGAATAAAGGTACTTAAGCAGCTTTCACTTAAATAACATATCAAGTGCCATATATTCTATAATACCAAAAAATCCGATAACACATCCGTGTATAAATATACATATAGTGATCTGTGCTCCTATGTCCACATGCATATCTGAGAGATACATAAATTAAACATAGCATGTCATATTCGTTGTTTATCACGCCGTATACAAGTACAGTAGTAGGATAGTGTAATGCTAGTATGGTGATACACTAGGATGGTAATAATTAGTAGAAAATCATTACTGTCCTATTTGTTCCAATCTCAGAAACTAAGGATGGATAGATATAACTGGACTGCCCGCATCCGAATCCCAGAGTAACAATCAAATCACTATTAAGGCTGCTGACAAAGGTGGGAACATCGTTGTGCTTGATAACATCCAATATGTTGACATGTGCAACAGAATATTAAATAATCTGGAATGGTACCGTCGAATACCAGCAAATATGGTTAAGAAATATAATGATGATTTCTATATGTTAATCGCCTATTCTAATTCCACGATTACTAAACAACTGTGGGAGTTCGTTAGAAATAATTTTCCCCGCACCCCGGTGTTTTACGCACTGCCAAAAATCCACAAAGATACAAAAAACCCACCCGGGAGACCGATTATCTCGGGCATAGGGGCGGTAAGCGAAAATGCTAGTAAACTAGTGGACGAAGTCTTGAAACCGTTTGTTCTAGCTCTACCATCTTTCGATTAACAATGGCTCCCACTACCTGGGGGTAGTGGGAGCCATTGAACGTGAATACGTTATGAGTCAAAATGAATTCCAGTAGTGAAATGATGAATTCCCCATAACTTGGGTCTATATTTTTAGCATTTTGCAAGATGTGTTTAATGGCTGAAAATCACTAACTTTCTACTATTTTTCTATAAGATTCAAACTCATTTACCATAGTGTCTATCTATCTATCTATCTATCTATCTATCTATCTATCTATCTATCTATCTATCTATCTATCTATCTATCTATCTATCTATCTATCTATCTCCACCCCCTACCAGTACTGCTCCTTTTAGAGAATACAGAACCAAGTATCGTTTTGTGGTGCTAAATCATTTATATGGAACATGTTGATAAAAAGAAAAGCAGTAAAATTTAAGTAAAATAGATCCCCTGCAGTCAGCAACAATAGACTCCCCCAGCAACAATGGACTCCACCCCAACAGTAAACTACCCACAACAAAATATCACACCCAGTAACAAAATATCCACCCAAGCAGCAACAACAGATCTTCCAGCAGCCAGCATCAATAGATCCTCCAGCAGCCAGTAAAAATAGATCCCTTCCAGCAACATAAGACCCCACAGCAACAATAGATTCCCCATCAGCAACAATAGACCCTCACACAAAATCAGATCCCCACCAGTGACAATAGACCCTCCAGCACACCCCACGCTATTACATACACTCAGTGCTGGAAGTGCAGGCACTGCGTTCCCCCACGTTCCCGCTGAAAAAAAGCCCTGTCTTTGTATCGTTGGCCTAGTTGGAAATGTTATTGTCTTTTGGTACCTGTGCTTCAAGATCCAGAGAAACAAATACACAGTTTATATTATGAATCTGTCTGTAGCTGATGCTCTGTTTATTATATTTACTACCTTGCTTTTGATGATCCAGCTAAATACAATCATTGGTACAGATTCTGAATTTATAGGGAAGGAGAGTTTATATTTATTCATAGAAATATTTTATAATACTATGCAGTATTCCGGAATGTATATCCTTACAGCTGTCAGCATGGAATGATGTAGCTCTGTTCTGTTCCCCTTTTGGTACCGAAGCCATCGCCCTAGGAACCTGTCACTATTATGTGCACTGCTCTTTGGATACTTGGCTATTTGGAAAGTCTTCTTGAGAACCTTGCATGTACAGAAGATGCTTTCTTGGAACAAACCTCACAATGTTTAGCAGTTCAAATAATAGTTTTTATTTTAGCCATTGGCATCTGCCTACTAATTATGGTCATTTCCAGCTTCACCTTGCTCATCAAAGTAAAGAGGTCATTAAAGCAGCAATACACACCTAAACTGTACATCATCATCCTTATTGCAGTTCTTGTATTCATCCTATCAGTTCTTCCATTTAGTTTTTTGTCGTTTTTATTATACTTCAAATTAACACCAACAGATTTGGCAACTGTTAGTATTTTCTATGTAACAACTTATTGCACAGTGCTTAACTGCACCGTCAATCCCTACATTTACTTTATTGTTGGAAGAAAATGGAAACAAAAGACCCCTCACTCGATCCAGGAAGCCCTTCAAAGAGCCTTTAGGGAGGTAGATGATGAGAATGATGACTCGAACAGCAACAAAACAATTAACAAATAAAGCTAAACTAACCTTACAGTTGCCTTCTAGATTTTCTTTCAAGAGCAAAGCACACCAACAATTATCTAGTTTAACAAGGAGATATGATTCACTTAGGAATTTCAGAATATGAATCTTAAAGTAGCATCTTACTTTATCAAGTGAAAATCAAACTTCTTCCGTGAAGGGCAAAGACTGGAAATGCTAATGATGTTGCTTTTCATTTAATATACCTCCAACTGGCTGGCTTTCTTAAAACGAACCTCTTTAGCTGGAGAAAGTGCTGCCTAAAGTGGTTGTAAACATTAAAAAACAAAAACAAACATGTTATACTTATTTGCCCTGTGCAACGGTTTTGCACAGAGCAGCCCTGTTCCCCCTTTTCTGGGCTCCCCTGACAGTGCTCCTGGCTCCTCTCCCCCACCAAGTGCTCCCATGGCAAGCTGCTTGCTATTAGGGCACTCATACTTGCTCGCTCCCGAGCCCCACTCGGTGTGTCCATAAGACACACAGAGTGCAGGTGGGTCCCATCCCCTGCTCCCTCCTCACTGGCTGTGATTGACAGCAGTGGGGGCCAATAAGAAGGGAGAGACTGAGAGAGCCTGTGCCCTCGTTCACGGTGCTGGATCAAGATAGGGCTAAGGTAAGTATATGTGGGGGAGCTACATACTAAAGGATTTTACCTTAATGCATTAGGGTAAAAATCCTGAAGGCTATATAACAACTTTAAACTAAGCATATTTACATTACTTAAACCTAAACCTAATTTGCATGTTGCATGCTGCTATAAATATATAAGGTTGTTTGAGATGGTTTAAATGTACTTTCATACTTAATTTAGTTTACACATGGCTAACAAGTTTCATCACATGCCTTCTTACCTTTTTTTATTTTAAAATAAAGCAGTTGTGCAGTTTTGGATTGGAAACTTTTAATGAAGTTGAAATCTGGGTATCTGCTGACTTTGTGATATGTGTATTCTCAAATATATTGGCCCATTTTCTCTATGTGTGTCACAAAAGGCACTTATTATTTATAATAAGTTTATTGAATGTTTATTCATTTTGCACTTTTTTGAGTACTATTTTTATATTGTGGTTTATGCATCATTCACTTTATTAATTTTCATTTTATTGAAGCACATTTGCATCAAGTATTATCTTATGCACAATGATCACTTTATAAATTATATATTGTCACATTTTATATGGTTTAACACAGGAAATAGCGCTCCATATATATTAATACATTTGTTTGACTTTATTCCTGGTCTTAAGTAGCAGCTGTTTCATCATTTAGACCAGCGCAGAGATTTCACATTTAAACACTCATGTTGTATATAATCTGTGACAAGTAAAGCAACATCTGAAGTGTAATTATGCATAAATATTTGCAGCTGACATTGGGTTCAAATTTTATTTTTTTGTAATAAAACTGATTATAACTTATGTTATCTCTGGTGTTGTTCTTCCTAGGACCCATTCACACCAAAGTTTATGTGTGTTGGTTCACTGCAGTGCCACTCATTGTAAATGGTACCCCAACACACTTGGAGAGGATGATAAGGGACTATATACAAGATTTTAGTAATGACAATGGTAATATTAGCAGTAATCAGCATGGATTCATAAAGAATCGTTCTTGCCAGGCCTGTCATGGGGGAAATTCCCTGCCTGGCAGCTGAATGGACCAGGAATGAGTCATTGGTTGTTATGACTTACTCTCTAGGCAGCCAATGCTGCTGTACGACGGGGTTAAGGAAATGGGCTGAGCCTGTACGATGGAGTGTCCATTATGCCACCCTCCACCATGCCTCAGTGCAACAAATTCCTGGTTGCTGATCTGCCCTGGTTTGTAAGAACCTGGAAGTGATGAGGATTTCATTACTTCCAGATTTGTGGTGTCCCCCCCCACCACCACTGTACAACAGTATGCAAGCGCTTAAACAGACAGCAAAAGAAGCAAGACAGTTTTAAAGTGATTGTAAAGGCAGAAGTTTTTTATCTTAATGCATTTTTGCATGTTTGATTGAACACAGGGAGCTGTGGCTCGGCTCAGGTGCCCCCATAGCAAGCTGCTTGCTGTGGGGGCATTCAACAGGAGGGAGGGGTCAGGAGAGCTGGGAAGGAACTTGAAAACAGGAGGATCCAGGCTGCTCTGTGCAAATCCACTGCACAGAGCAAGTAAGTATAACAGATGTGCAGCCATTTTTCTTTTCTAAGTATAACATGTTTGTTATTTTTAACAAAAAAACCCTCAGATTTAGTATCACTTTAATCTTGTTGTAAAAGTGTATATTGTTTAAGAGATAAAACATTTTTCCGTAACTGAACAGAATGTAAGCAGCTTGGTTAGGAAGAGTGAGGGATGAAACAGGTTTTATCTTGAGATAGAAATCGGAATGGACAGTAGATAAGCAGCTTGGTAAAGTCGCAACTTAAGAGTGAATAGGCCATAAATATTGAGACACAAGGCAGGAAACGTTAGAAATTACACAGACAGCACCTGAACTCACAAACCTACCTAGGGTTTACAATGCTATTATTGGGTTAAGAAAAGGTTAAGAATAGGCAGACAGTAATACACTGCAATAGGTTTACAGTTTTTTAAAAACAGAAATGTGGGGGGGGGGTCGGAGCTAGCCGCAGAATGGGATGGACGTCTGAGACTGCAGCTCCGATCACACAGAAACCACACAGAACCCATTTTTAGCCACTAATACCCCACAGTTTTTCCACCTAACACCCACAACCATGTCACGGAAGAGAAAGGAGCAGAGAAAGCCTCAAAAGCTGACTGCATTCCATCGGCAGCAGCGTGGAGGTAAGCAAAATGGCTCCAATGGCCCCTCCACCAGGGATAACAGAGCACCACCACAATAATCACATACCTCTCAGCAGAGCTCACAAACTCCAGTCAGCAGATCACACCACAGCCACAACTCAAACTCCTCCACTCCTCTGGCAGCCCAGAAAAGTCCAGATTTAAAATGGACACACAAAATAGACATCATGAAGTGAGCTATAATGCAGAATCTGGAGAGGATACACGAGAATTGCCTGACTCTATTGAGGAGTTTCCAACAGCTAACCAGACAGTCTTAGATACAGTAATGAAAGACATGCTGATTTCACTGAGAAGCTCATTACAGGCTGACATGGTCTGTTGCATGCACAAACTTAACAAGGAACTGGGGGAGGTGGAAGCTAGAGTGGAACAAGTGGAATTTGATCCACCATTAATGATGTGGTGGATGCCTCGGAGGAAAAAGATGAGGAGATGGAGTGGGTCAAAGCCAAATTAGCAGATATTGAGGACAGGTCTAGAAGGAATAACCTGAAAATTGGAGGGGTCTCTGAAATGTCACCGCTATGTTTAAAGCAATACTCCCAGATGCATCTGACTTGGATGTTACAGTGGAGTCCATCGTCTTCTGAAGCCATCCCACCTCCCAGACCAAGTACCTAGAGATGTAATTTTACGTTTGCATTTCTTCCACGTCAAAGAGAAACTTATAGCGGCAATGCGTACAAAAAAATCAGATTCTTTCCCAATACCTGCAGCTACAATTCTACGTAGATCTATCCCAATATACTCTGTCAAAGAGTAGGAACCTCAATACTATCGCAAAAGCATTGAGAAATCACAATATCAATTACAGATGGGGTTACCCCACAAAAATTACGGTCACAAAGGAGGGCTCCACATATGTCATTGAATTGACAAAATTGGAAAGAGGCCCCTCCTTGCTGAAGAATTGGCAAATACTACCAGATTCGCCAGTACCTGCTTCTTCTACAACAGTCAACCACGTCAATCTGGAGTGGAAAACAGTGACAGCTAAAAACTCTAAAAATCACAACTAGCTCTGGTATAGTGTAGAAATTGTCCATTGTAACCCCTGTTTGACAGAGGACGAACATTGGCTCTTTACACCCCCGTTTAACCTGAGCAGTCGATGCTGCATATGGGTTTCAACAACCCCTTTATGTTCTTTGGTTCTTAGGAATACATGACAAACATGTCACCTGCATATTATGACTGTTCTCTTTTCTTTTGTTCTACTGTTTTTAAACACAATCACGCTGCACAACAACTAAACGGTCAGGAGGGCCACCTACCTGATGTGAGACCGAAGTAGTGGGGAGGCCTGCCTTGCACCTCGGGCCCTTGAAGTCTCTGGAGATGGAGACAGAGACTTGGTGGACACCGAGTGGCACGGGTGCCAGGGGTGCGGAGCACTGTGCAAGCTTTAGTCTGAGATCCGAGCCTAGGTCAAGTCCAGTTGAGCAACAAAGTATAAAACGGTTAATCAGAAGAAGAATGGTCTTGATCCAAGCCGGGGTCGGTTCCAATCTGGCAGCTGAGTACAAAAGGGGCAAAGAAGTAGAATGGTTAAGGTACAAATTCAGGGTCAATGGCAAACAGCAATTAAGAGTAGTCAGATAGGTTTCCAGGTCACAACAAGGTCAGACAGATCACACATTAGCACAGGAACAAGGGGGAACTGAAGATAATCCAGCAATTTGGCATTGTCTGGGCTGGGCATATATAGGGAAATTTGAGGTCACTTCCTGTGCACCTCCTGGGCATTTTCCCCCCTTTTTCCATCAGGTTGAGGTCACTTCCTGTGCGCGTCCTGGGCATTTTCCTGCCTTTTTCCATCAAGTCTTCTGCACAGGTGCGGGTTGGCGCATTGAGGTGTCTTTGGCACATGCTCAGTTGGCACGGATTTCCTCTTGCGACAACGCGCCATTGGTGCATGCGTACTAAGCCCTGGACTCTTACATAACCAAATACTTGAGATTTCTCTCACAGCTTTTCACAAACTCGACAATGGAAACCAGGCCTTAGCCGGAATCGACCACTAGAATGCGTACATCTTCCACAGTGAGTAAAAACAATCTACTTCTTCGAACAACATACCTTAATACCCAAATATGGGTTTGACTTTCCTATCTATTAATTCCAGTTGCCTCAACCACCCTGTAAAACACAAGTCCCTATGGCAAGAAGCACTACACTTTAAATGTGACATCCTGTGTACACAGGAGACACACTTCTGCAACAATGCACCTCCTAAATGTTCACACAAGAACTTCCCTCACCGCAAACACGGACTCTAAAAAGAGGGGTGTCATGACAGCCATTAAAGACACAGTGTCCTTCACTCTCCGCAAAGAGGTTAAGGATCCTCTGGGCAGATACTGAATACTGGTTTGTGACATTAATTCCAAGACCCTAACATTGGTGAATGTATATGCTCCCAACGAACATCAAATACGTTTTTTCAATAAACTGATGAAGACTATACACAAGCATCAACCAGGAGGTCTACTCATTTTTGGAGACTTCAATATCTCTCCTAATCCAGCTATGGACTCCTCCTTCTACCAATGTAGATATGTCGCCTCTCTTCAATGCTCCATCCAATCACATGACCTATTTGATGCATGGCGCTGCTTACATGCTAGTGAAAAGGAATTTCACCTTTTTTTTTCAATCCTCACTGCTCCTATAGTCAGATAGACTTGTTCCTGCTGGACAAATGAATGCTAAAAAAAATGACCACCTCTATAAACGCCATTACATGGTCAGACCACGCCTCTATTTTGTAACCAATTAAGGACTCTTTTGCATTTACCTCCACTCCTGTATGGAGGGTTAACTCCTGATTAATGCAACCAAAAGATACCAAATCTAAGCTAGAAGGGCATCTGAATTTATTTTTATGCAAATAATGCTACTTCAGTAAATGATCCCTTTACATTAAGGCGCATATAAAGAGGTTTTTTCATTAAATTGAGGGATAGGGTGAGGAGACAGTGGCAGAAACAAATAAATGACCTTATAAAAAATTAATAGCATAGACACACAAAACAAAAACAAACCTTCTCCTGCACTTTCCCAAGAGTTGTTTAACCTCCCCCAGGATTTATGAGCTTAAGGCCCCTTTCACACTGGGGCAGTTTGCACATGCAAACCGACCTGAAACTGCAGCTTCTGTTTCTCCAGTGTGAAAGCCCGAGGGCTTTCACACTGGAGAGGTGCTCTGGCAGGAGAGAAAAAAAACTCCTGCAAACAGCATCTTTGGAGCGGTGAGAGAGTGGTGTATTCACCGATCCTTCACCGCTCCTGTCCATTGAAATCAATGGGGCAGCGCAGCTATACCTCCGGCATAGCGCCGCTGTAGCGAAAACGACGGTAAAGTGTCACTAAAGATAGCGCCGTTTTACCGCCGACGCCAGCACTGCCTCAGTGTGAAAGGGGCCTCATGCAGCGTACACACAGTCGGACTTTTCGGCGGACCCCGACGGACCAAATCCGGCGGACAATCCGATCATGTGTGGGCTTCACCGGACCTTCAGCGGACTTTTCCAGTCGCAAATCTGACGGACTTTAGATTTGAACATGCTGCAAATCTTTACATCGTAATTCCGCCGGACCCAGAAATCCGCTCGTCTGTATGCTAGTCCGACGACAAAAACCGACGCTAGGGCAGATATTGGCTACTGGCTATCAACTTCCTTATTTTAGTCCGGTGTACATCATCACGTATGAATCCGTTGGACTTTGGTGTGATCATGTGTAGGCAAGTCCGTTCATTAAAAAGTCCGTCGGAAGTCCGTCAAAAGTCCGTCGAAAGTCCGCTGGAAAGTCTGTCACACCACTCCGGTGAAAAAGTCCGCCCGTGTGTACGCGGCCTTACTGTTGGATAGCTTTGAGGATGCGAATAGGAGGTTGAAAATGACTTATTATACCCAAGGTAACAAGGCAGGTAAATTATTAGCATACAAACTGAAAGGCGAGAGACAAAAAAACAAAAATTTATTTTATCCACCACCCTTCCACTAATGCAAAATGATACCACCCTCAAGCAATAGCTAACTCTTTTAGTGATTATTATGGTTCACTTTACAATCTGAACCAAGATCCCGACACTAGCCAACCTAACTCAGAAATAATCACTGAGTTCCTACAGAAAGTAAAACTCCCCCAACTGTCTCAGGGACATCTGGTAGCATTGAATTCCCTGTTCACAACTCTAGAAATCCAAAAGACTATAGATTCATCACCTAATAACAAATCGCCTGGGCCTGATGGCTTCACAGGGGAGTACTATAAAGCATTCAAATTCATTCTAACCCCATATATGACTAACATATATAATGCAGCGGCTGCCTCCTCGCCCTTTCCATCTGAAATGCTCAGAGCCCTGATAATTACAATACCCAAACCAGGGAAGGATCCCGCTACACCCCAAAACTTCAGACCCATTTCCCTTCTCAATAATGACCTAAAAATTTATGCTAAACGAATTGCCCAATGCTTGCTTGACATTTTACCTCTCCTAATCCACCCGGAACAATCGGGTTTCACTAAAGGCCGGCAAACTACAGATGCTACCCGCCGCTTAATTAATATAATACATCTGGCAAGGGAGCAGTGAATGCCTTCTCAGCTCCTAGCATTGGATGCAGAGAAGGCGTTCAATAGAATCCACTGGAGTTACCTAGCCCAGGTATTGACCGCCTTTGGCTTCTCTGGTCCAATATTCACTGCCATTATGGCTTTATACAAAAACCCCTCTGCCCAAGTATACTTCTCAGGAATGTTATCTGCCCCATTCTCTATCTCCAATGGAACTGCCCCCTATCGCCATTAATATTGAATTTATTAATGGAACCATTGGCATCATATATCTGCTCACACCCGTAAATCTCTGGTTTCCAAATTCAAAATACTGAACATGTCATCAGCTTATTTGCAGATGACATAATACTAATTGTTAGGTACCTGGTAGTTGAGCCCGACTGGTAGGAGAAGACCCAACTTACAACGCTGGTTCAGGAGCCACTGGAGTGGGAACAGTGGTCTCGTGAGCACAGTGGGTAGGAGTGCCTGGTGAAGGTGTTGCAGAGGCCGGCACGGAAGCTGAGTAGAGATCCTTAAGTGATGGCTGAGCTGTAGATGCTGGCAGGCAGAATCAGCAGACTGACATGTAGGAGGTACTGAAGCAGCAATACCTGGAGCTGGACGAGAAGGCCGGAATGCAGCAATACAAGGCACAAGCAAAGGCAGAGTCAGACAGTCCGGATTGGCAGGAGATCAGGCAGGTAGTGCAAATGGATAATCACAGAGTAGTCAGGCAAGCAGGGGTTCGGCAACAGGTCACAAGAAGATAGCAGAGTCAGACAGGCCGGGTCGGATTGGAGATAGCAGAAGAGTCAGACGTAGCTGGGTCGATAACAGTAGTAACAATCAGCAGGCAGATACAGGAACACAGGTATGGAGCTGCAGACGAACAGCACCACATGAGTGCAGCTGTCACACTTTTAAAGGCACCTTGGCGCCAAACAGCGCTAACGCGCACGGGCGCGCGCACAGGAGCATGCCGGTGCACACCAGTGGCAGAATTCTGCTGTGTGACTCTGGACAGACCCCGCGTGCGCATGCGCGCACGCATATTCCCTTGAAAGGCACTGGCACATCCCTGACACTAATGCTAACAGATTTGGAAACTTCCATGGCTTCAATACACTCAACCGTATCATTTTTTAACCGTATTTGCTACTACAATGTAAATGAATCTAAATCATTTATCTTAAATTTGGGTATACCTATTAATACTCAACATAAATTACAGCATTTATTCCCATATGTGTGGCAACCAGAAGGTATCAAATATCTGGGTATTCCATTAACCCCTGATGTAAAGTCACTAATAGCAGCTAATTACTCACCTTCGATAGAATCCACTGGAGTTACCTAGCCCAGGTATTGACCGCTTTTGGCTTCTCTGGTCCAATATTCACTGCCATTATGGCTTTATACAAAAACCCTTCTGCCCAAGTATACTTCTCAGGGATGTTGTCTACCCCATTCTCTATCTCCAATAGAACTCGCCAGGGCTGCCCCCTCTTGCCATTATTATTTATTTTTAATGGAACCATTGGCATCATATATCCTCTCACACCCGCAAATCTCTGGTTTCCAAATTCAAAATACCGAACATGTCATCAGCTTATTCATGGATGACATAATACTAATGCTAACAGAATTGGAAACTTCCCTAGCTTCAATACACTCAACTAGGGATGAGCTTAGCGTTCGAATTGAACCCATGTTCGACTCGAACATCGGCTGTTCGATCGTTCGCCGAATTGCAAACGTTATGGGCCGTTCGCGCCAAATTCATGTGGCGCGTCACGGCCCATAATTCACTGTGGCATCACAGTGCATTGCTGGCTGA
The DNA here is from genome assembly GCF_042186555.1 of Aquarana catesbeiana. NCBI lineage: Eukaryota > Metazoa > Chordata > Amphibia > Anura > Ranidae > Aquarana > Aquarana catesbeiana. The sequence continues at coordinate 377,153,400 of NC_133328.1, read as the reverse complement.
TGATTGGCCAAGCATGCACTATGACCCTCGTGCTTGGCCAATCACAGCGCCGTCGGTAGAGAGAGCTGTAATTGGCCAAAGCCAAGGTGGCTTTGGCCAATTATGGCTCAGGGGGTTTAGAAAACGCCCCAAACTATATAAGGCCACCTGCACGGCGACCCTGTGTAGTGTGTTCCGGCGTGCTGAGAGATAGAGAGAGAGACAGTGTCATTTCATTTGAGTTAGCTAGATTAGGCAGGACAGTCAGTGAGTTAGCTGCACTTACAGTGTATTGTGTATATATATGCATCCCAGGTGTTGCATATATATATATATACACTGTATTCAGTTTAGCTAGAACCATTCCTGCTATCTTCCTACTGACATGTAGGCTTGTCTTGTTACAGTATTTACAGCTACCTGAAGAAAATTGCTGGTGTTCTTTTGATCCTATTAGTACCACAGTCAGGCAGCTAGACTATATACAGTTAGTGTAGTGTGTCCTCCTCACAGTGTTCAGTTAAAGCTACAAGTTAGTTTAGTGTGACCTCTGCACAGTGTTCAGCTAAAACTACAAGTTAGTGTAGTGCACAGTGTTCAGCTAAAGCTACAAGTTAGGGTAGTGCGTCCTCCTCACAGTGTTCAGCTAAAACAACAAGTTAGTATAGTGCGACCTTTGCACAGTGTTCAGCTAAAGCTACAAGTTAGTGTAGTGCGTCCTCCTCACAGTGTTCAGCTAAAACTACAAGTTAGTGTAGTGAGACCTCTGCACAGTGTTCAGCTAAAGCTACAAGTTAGTGTAGTGCGTCCTGCTCACAGTGTTCAGCTAAAACTACAAGTTAGTGTAGTGCGACCTCTGCACAGTGTTCAGCTAAAGCTACAAGTTAGTGTAGTGCGTCCTCTTCACAGTGTTCAGCTAAAGCTACAAGTTAATGTAGTGAGACCTCTGCACAGTGTTCAGCTAAAGCTACAAGTTAGTGTAGTGCGTCCACCTCACAGTGTTCAGCTAAAGCTACAAGTTAGTTTAGTGTGACCTCTGCACAGTGTTCAGCTAAAGCTACAAGTTAGGGTAGTGCGTCCTCCTCACAGTGTTCAGCTAAAGCTACAAGTTGGTGTAGTGTGTCCTTCTCACAGTGTTCAGCAAAAACTACAAGTTAGTGTAGTGCGACCTCTGCACAGTGTTCAGCTAAAGCTACAAGTTAGTGTAGTGCGTCCTCCTCTAAAGCTACAAGTTAGTGTAGTCCGTCCTCCTCACAGTGTTCAGCTAAAGCTACAAGTTAGTGTAGTGTGTCCTCCTCACAGTGTTCAGCGAAAACTACAAGTTAGTGTAGTGTGACCTCTGCACAGTGTTCAGCTAAAGCTACAAGTTAGTGTAGTGCGTCCTGCTCACAGTGTTCAGCTAAAACTACAAGTTAGTGTAGTGTGACCTCTGCACAGTGTTCAGCTAAAGCTACAAGTTAGTGAAGTGCGTCCTCCTCACAGTGTTCAGCTAAAACTACAAGTTAGTGTAGTGAGACCTCTGCACAGTGTTCAGCTAAAGCTACAAGTTAGTGTAGTGCGTCCTCCTCACAGTGTTCAGCTAAAGCTACAAATTAGTTTAGTATGACCTCTGCACAGTGTTCAGCTAAAGCTACAAGTTAGGGTAGTGCGTCCTCCTCACAGTGTTCAGCTAAAGCTACAAGTTAGTGTAGTGTGTCCTTCTCACAGTGTTCAGCAAAAACTACAAGTTAGTGTAGTGTGACCTCTGCACAGTGTTCAGCTAAAGCTACAAGTTAGTGTAGTGCGTCCTCCTCTAAAGCTACAAGTTAGTGTAGTGCATCCTCCTCACAGTGTTCAGCTAAAGCTACAAGTTGGTGTAGTGTGTCCTCCTCACAGTGTTCAGCGAAAACTACAAGTTAGTGTAGTGCGACCTCTGCACAGTGTTCAGCTAAAGCTACAAGTTAGTGTAGTGCGTCCTCCTCACACTGTTCAGCTAAAGCTACAAGTTAGTGTAGTGCGTCCTCCTCACAGTGTTCAGCTAAAGCTACAAGTTAGTTTAGTGTGACCTCTGCACAGTGTTCAGCTAAAGTTACAAGTTAGGGTAGTGCGTCCTCCTCACAGTGTTCAGCTAAAGCTACAAGTTGGTGTAGTGTTTCCTCCTCACAGTGTTCAGCGAAAACTACAAGTCAGTGTAGTGCGACCTCTGCACAGTGTTCAGCTAAAGCTACAAGTTAGTGTAGTGCGTCCTCCTCTAAAGCTACAAGTTAGTGTAGTGCGTCCTCCTCACAGTGTTCAGCTAAAGCTACAAGTTGGTGTAGTGTGTCCTCCTCACAGTGTTCAGCGAAAACTACAAGTTAATGTAGTGCGACCTCTGCACAGTGTTCAGATAAAGCTACAAGTTAGTGTAGTGCGTCCTCCTCACAGTGTTCAGCTAAAACTACAAGTTAGTGTAGTGAGACCTCTACACAGTGTTCAGCTAAAGCTACAAGTTAATGTAGTGCGTCCTCCTCACAGTGTTCAGCTAAAGCTACAAGTTAGGGTAGTGCGTCCTCCTCACAGTGTTAAGCTAAAGCTACATGTTAGGGTAGTGCGTCCTCCTCACAGTGTTCAGCTAAAGCTACAAGTTAGTTTAGTGTGACCTCTGCACAGTGTTCAGCTAAAGCTACAAGTTAGGGTAGTGCATCCTCCTCACAGTGTTCAGCTAAAGCTACAAGTTGGTGTAGTGTGTCCTTCTCACAGTGTTCAGCAAAAACTACAAGTTAGTGTAGTGCGACCTCTGCACAGTGTTCAGCTAAAGCTACAAGTTAGTGTAGTGCGTCCTCCTCTAAAGCTACAAGTTAGTGTAGTGTGTCCTCCTCACAGTGTTCAGCTAAAGCTACAAGTTAGTGTAGTGTGTCCTCCTCACAGTGTTCAGTGAAAACTACAAGTTAGTGTAGTGCGACCTCTGCACAGTGTTCAGCTAAAGCTACAAGTTAGTGTAGTGCGTCCTCCTCACAGTGTTCAGCTAAAACTACAAGTTAGTGTAGTGAGACCTCTGCACAGTGTTCAGCTAAAGCTACAAGTTAGTGTAGTGCATCCTCCTCACAGTGTTCAGCTAAAGCTACAAGTTAGTTTAGTGTGACCTCTGCACAGTGTTCAGCTAAAGCTACAAGTTAGTGTAGTGCGTCCTCCTCACAGTGTTCAGCTAAAGCTACAAGTTAGTGTAGTGTGTCCTTCTCACAGTGTTCAGCAAAAACTACAAGTTAGTGTAGTGCGACCTCTGCACAGTGTTCAGCTAAAGCTACAAGTTAGTGTAGTGCGTTCTCCTCTAAAGCTACAACTTAGTGTAGTGCGTCCTCCTCACAGTGTTCAGCTAAAGCTACAAGTTGGTGTAGTGTGTCCTCCCCACAGTGTTCAGCGAAAACTACAAGTTAGTGTAGTGCGACCTCTGCACAGTGTTCAGCTAAAGCTACAAGTTAGTGTAGTGCGTCCTCCTCACACTGTTCAGCTAAAGCTACAAGTTAGTGTAGTGCGTCCTCCTCACAGTGTTCAGCTAAAGCTACAAGTTAGTTTAGTGTGACCTCTGCACAGTGTTCAGCTAAAGCTACAAGTTAGGGTAGTGCGTCCTCCTCACAGTGTTCAGCTAAAGCTGCAAGTTGGTGTAGTGTGTCCTCCTCACAGTGTTCAGCGAAAACTACAAGTTAGTGTAGTGAGACCTCTGCACAGTGTTCAGCTAAAGCTACATTTAGTGTAGTGCGTCCTCCTCACAGTGTTCAGCTAAAGCTAGAAGTTAGTTTAGTGTGACCTCTGCACAGTGTTCAGCTAAGGCTACAAGTTAGGGTAGTGCGTCCTCCTCACAGTGTTCAGCTAAAGCTAGAAGTTAGTGTAGTGCGACCTCTGCACAGTGTTCAGCTAAAGCTACAAGTTAGTGTAGTGCGTCCTCCTCTAAAGCTACAAGTTAGTGTAGTGCATCCTCCTCACAGTGTTCAGCTAAAGCTACAAGTTGGTGTAGTGTGTCCTCCTCACAGTGTTCAGCGAAAACTACAAGTTAATGTAGTGCGACCTCTGCACAGTGTTCAGCTAAAGCTACAAGTTAGTGTAGTGCGTCCTCCTCACAGTGTTCAGCTAAAACTACAAGTTAGTGTAGTGCGACCTCTGCACAGTGTTCAACTAAAGCTACAAGTTAGTGTAGTGCGTCCTCCTCACAGTGTTCAGCTAAAACTACAAGTTAGTGTAGTGAGACCTCTGCACAGTGTTAAGCTAAAGCTACAAGTTAGTGTAGTGCGTCCTCCTCACAGTGTTCAGCTAAAGCTACAAGTTAGGGTAGTGCGTCCTCCTCACAGTGTTAAGCTAAAGCTACATGTTAGGGTAGTGCGTCCTCCTCACAGTGTTCAGCTAAAGCTACAAGTTGGTGTAGTGTGTCCTCCTCACAGTGTTCAGCGAAAACTACAAGTTAGTGTAGTGTGACCTCTGCACAGTGTTCAGCTAAAGCTACAAGTTAGTGTAGTGCGTCCTCCTCTAAAGCTACAAGTTAGTGTAGTGGGACCTCCTCACAGTATTCAGCTAAAGCTACAAGTTAGTGTAGTGTGTCCTCCTCACAGTGTTCAGCGAAAAACTACAAGTTAGTGTAGTGCGACCTCTGCACAGTGTTCAGCTAAAGCTACAAGTTAGTGTAGTGCGTCCTCCTCACAGTGTTCAGCTAAAACTACAAGTTAGTGTAGTGAGACCTCTGCACAGTGTTCAGCTAAAGCTACAACTTAGGATAGTGCGTCCTCCTCACAGTGTTCAGCTAAAGCTACAAGTTGGTGTAGTGTGTCCTCCTCTAAAGCTACAAGTTAGTGTAGTGCATCCTCCTCACAGTGTTCAGCTAAAGCTACAAGTTGGTGTAGTGTGTCCTCCTCATAGTGTTCAGCGGAAACTACAAGATAGTGTAATGCGACCTCTGCACAGTGTTCAGCTAAAGCTACAAGTTAGTGCAGTGCGTCCTCCTCACAGTGTTCAGCTAAAACTACAAGTTAGTGTAGTGAGACCTCTGCACACTGTTCAGCTAAAGCTACAAGTTAGTGTAGTGCGTCCTCCTCACAGTGTTCAGCTAAAGCTACAAGTTAGTTTAGTGTGACCTCTGCACAGTGTTCAGCTAAAGCTACAAGTTAGGGTAGTGCGTCCTCCTCACAGTGTTCAGCTGAAGCTACTGTCAGGGTGATAACCGTAGGACGGGTAATTCTGCCTGTATTCCTCATGGTGGCGCCCTTCTGCCTATTTAAGCCTGCTGCTGGTGCATGCTGGTTGCTGGATTATCATCAGCTTCCTGTGTTCCTTGTTCCTGTTGTGATATCTGCTTCCTGTTACTACTTGGCTTCCCTGACTGCTCCAGTATTCCGCCTGCATTGACCCCGGCTTGGGCCTGACTATTCTTCGGCTCCGCATCTGTACCTTGATCGTCCTCCTGTGTTTGACCCCCCCGGCTCGGCTACCTTCTCTGTTCCTGATTATCCTGCTGTACCTCACCTTGGACTGATTCCTGTGCTGAATGACCATTGGCCTGGCTCTGACTCCGCTCCTGGTTGCTCCACGGCTCCATACCTGGAATCCCTCCTTGCACGGTTGCCCTTCAACCTTACCAGCGCACCCCAACAGCTCCCTGCTATCTGCTACTCAGCAACAGCGCTCTGGCAACCCGTGCACCTTTGGGCACCGTACTCCCTGTCTCACTCCCAGGGTTACGCTGCACTTAGCCGCAAGGGGCGCCCCCTCTGCAATCCGGCCTCACATCCAGGACTCTGACAGCTACAAGTTGGTGTAGCGTGTCCTCCTCACAGTGTTCAGCGAAAACTACAAGTTAGTGTAGTGAGACCTCTGCACACTGTTCAGCTAAAGCTACAAGTTAGTGTAGTGCATCCTCCTCACAGTGTTCAGCTAAAGCTACAAGTTAGTTTAGTTTGACCTCTGCACAGCGTTCAGCTAAAGCTGCAAGTTAGTGTAGTGGGTCCTGCTCACAGTGTTCAGCTAAAACTACAAGTTAGTGTAGTGCGACCTCTGCACAGTGTTCAGTTAAAGCTACAAGTTAGTGTAGTGCATCCTCCTCACAGTGTTCAGCTAAAACTACAAGTTAGTGTAGTGAGACCTCTGCACAGTGTTCAGCTAAAGCTACAAGTTAGTGTAGTGCATCCTCCTCACAGTGTTCAGCTAAAGCTACAAGTTAATTTAGTGTGACCTCTGCACAGCATTCAGCTAAAGCTAGAAGTTAGTGTAGTGCGTCCTGCTCACAGTGTTCAGCTAAAACTACAAGTTAGTGTAGTGCGACCTCTGCACAGTGTTCAGCTAAAGCTACAAGTTAGTGTAGTGCGTCCTCCTCACAGTGTTCAGCTAAAACTACAAGTTAGTGTAGTGAGACCTCTGCACAGTGTTCAGCTAAAGCTACAACTTAGGATAGTGCGTCCTCCTCACAGTGTTCAGCTAAAGCTACAAGTTGGTGTAGTGTGTCCTCCTCACAGTGTTCAGCGAAAACTACAAGTTAGTGTAGTGCGACCTCTGCACAGTGTTCAGCTAAAGCTACAAGTTAGTGTAGTGCATCCTCCTCACAGTGTTCAGCTAAAGCTACAAGTTAGTTTAGTGTGACCTCTGCACAGTGTCCAGCTAAAGCTACAAGTTAGGGTAGTGCGTCCTCCTCACAGTGTTCAGCTAAAGCTACAAGTTGGTGTAGTGTATCCTCCTCATAGTGTTCAGCGAAAACTACAAGTTAGTGTAGTGCTACCTCTGCACAGTGATCAGCTAAAGCTACAAGTTAGTGTAGTGCGTCCTCCTCTAAAGCTACAAGTTAGTGTAGTGTGTCCTCCTCACAGTGTTCAGCTAAAGCTACAAGTTGGTGTAGTGTGTCCTCCTCACAGTGTTCAGCGGAAACTTCAAGTTAGTGTAGTGCGACCTCTGCACAGTGTTCAGCTAAAGCTACAAGTTAGTGCAGTGCGTCCTCCTCACAGTGTTCAGCTAAAACTACAAGTTAGTTTAGTGAGACCTCTGCACACTGTTCAGCTAAAGCTACAAGTTAGTGTAGTGCGTCCTCCTCACAGTGTTCAGCTAAAGCTACAAGTTAGTTTAGTGTGACCTCTGCACAGTGTTCAGCTAAAGCTACAAGTTAGGGTAGTGCGTCCTCCTCACAGTGTTCAGCTGAAGCTACTGTCAGGGTGATAACCGTAGGACGGGTAATTCTGCCTGTATTCCTCATGGTGGCGCCCTTCTGCCTATTTAAGCCTGCTGCTGGTGCATGCTGGTTGCTGGATTATCATCAGCTTCCTGTGTTCCTTGTTCCTGTTGTGATATCTGCTTCCTGTTACTACTTGGCTTGCCTGACTGCTAAAGTATTCCGCCTGCATTGACCCCGGCTTGGACCTGACTATTCTTCGGCTCCGCATCTATACCTTGATCGTCCTCCTGTGTTTGACCCCCCAGCTTGGCTACCTTCTCTGTTCCTGATTATCCTGCTGTACCTCACCTTGGACTGATTCCTGTGCTGAATGACCATTGGCCTGGCTCTGACTCCGCTCCTGGTTGCTCCACGGCTCCATACCTGGAATCCCTCCTTGCACGGTTGCCCTTCAACCTTACCAGCGCACCCCAGCAGCTCCCTGCTATCTGCTACTCAGCAACAGCGCTCTGGCAACCCGTGCACCTTTGGGCACCGTACTCCCTGTCTTACCCCCAGGGTTACGCTGCACTTAGCCGCAAGGGGCACCCCCTCTGCAATCCGGCCTCACATCCAGGACTCTGACAGCTACAAGTTGGTGTAGCGTGTCCTCCTCACAGTGTTCAGCGAAAACTACAAGTTAGTGTAGTGAGACCTCTGCACACTGTTCAGCTAAAGCTACAAGTTAGTGTAGTGCATCCTCCTCACAGTGTTCAGCTAAAGCTACAAGTTAGTTTAGTTTGACCTCTGCACAGCGTTCAGCTAAATCTACAAGTTAGTGTAGTGCGTCCTCCTCACAGTGTTCACTAAAACTACAAGTTAGTGTAGTGAGACCTCTGCACAGTGTTCAGCTAAAGCTACAAGTTAGTGTAGTGCATCCTCCTCACAGTGTTCAGCTAAAGCTACAAGTTAGTGTAGTGCGACCTCTGCACAGTGTTCAGCTAAATCTACAAGTTAGTGTAGTGCCTCCTCCTCACAGTGTTCAGCTAAAACTACAAGTTAGTGTAGTGAGACCTCTGCACAGTGTTCAGCTAAAGCTACAAGTTAGTGTAGTGCATCCTCCTCACAGTGTTCAGCTAAAGCTACAAGTTAGTTTAGTGTGACCTCTGCACAGCATTCAGCTAAAGCTACAAGTTAGTGTAGTGCGTCCTGCTCACAGTGTTCAGCTAAAACTACAAGTTAGTGTAGTGAGACCTCTGCACAGTGTTCAGCTAAAGCTACAAGTTAGGATAGTGCGTCCTCCTCACAGTGTTCAGCTAAAGCTACAAGTTGGTGTAGTGTGTCCTCCTCACAGTGTTCAGCGAAAACTACAAGTTAGTGTAGTGCGACCTCTGCACAGTGTTCAGCTAAAGCTACAAGTTAGTGTAGTATGTCCTCCTCTAAAGCTACAAGTCAGTGTAGTGCGTCCTCCTCACAGTGTTCAGCTAAAGCTACAAGTTGGTGTAGTGTGTCCTCCTCACAGTGTTCAGCGAAAACTACAAGTTAGTGTAGTGCGACCTCTGCACAGTGTTCACCTAAAGCTACAAGTTAGTGTAGTGCGTCCTCCTCACAGTGTTCAGCTAAAACTACAAGTTAGTGTAGTGAGACCTCTGCACACTGTTCAGCTAAAGCTACAAGTTAGTGTAGTGCGTCCTCCTCACAGTGTTCAGCTAAAGTTACAAGTTAGTTTAGTGTGACCTCTGCACAGTGTTCAGCTAAAGCTACAAGTTAGGGTAGTGCGTCCTCCTCACAGTGTTCAGCTAAAGCTACAAGTTGGTGTAGTGTGTCCTCCTCACAGTGTTCAGCGAAAACTACAAGTTAGTGTAGTGCGACCTCTGCACAGTGTTCAGCTAAAGCTACAAGTTAGTGTAGTGCATCCTCCTCTAAAGCTACAAGTTAGGGTAGTGCGTCCTCCTCACAGTGTTCAGCTAAAGCTACAAGTTGGTGTAGTGTGTCCTCCTCACAGTGTTCAGCGAAAACTACAAGTTAGTGTAGTGCGACCTCTGCACAGTGTTCCGCTAAAGCTACAAGTTAGTGTAGTGCGTCCTCCTCACAGTGTTCAGCTAAAACTACAAGTTAGTGTAGTGAGACCTCTGCACACTGTTCAGCTAAAGCTACAAGTTAGTGTAGTGCGTCCTCCTCACAGTGTTCAGCTAAAGCTACAAGTTAGTGTAGTGCGACCTCTGCACAGTGTTCAGCTAAAGCTACAAGTTAGTGTAGTGCGTCCTCCTCACAGTGTTCAGCTAAAACTACAAGTTAGTGTAGTGAGACCTCTGCACACTGTTCAGCTAAAGCTACAAGTTAGTGTAGTGTGTCCTCCTCACAGTGTTCAGCGAAAACTACAAGTTAGTGTAGTGTGACCTCTGCACAGTGTTCAGCTAAAGCTACAAGTTAGTGTAGTGCGTCCTCCTCTAAAGCTACAAGTTAGTGTAGTGCGACCTCCTCACAGTATTCAGCTAAAGCTACAAGTTAGTGTAGTGTGTCCTCCTCACAGTGTTCAGCGAAAAACTACAAGTTAGTGTAGTGCGACCTCTGCACAGTGTTCAGCTAAAGCTACAAGTTAGTGTAGTGCGTCCTCCTCACAGTGTTCAGCTAAAACTACAAGTTAGTGTAGTGAGACCTCTGCACAGTGTTCAGCTAAAGCTACAACTTAGGATAGTGCGTCCTCCTCACAGTGTTCAGCTAAAGCTACAAGTTGGTGTAGTGTGTCCTCCTCACAGTGTTCAGCGAAAACTACAAGTTAGTGTAGTGCGACCTCTGCACAGTGTTCAGCTAAAGCTACAAGTTAGTGTAGTGCATCCTCCTCACAGTGTTCAGCTAAAGCTACAAGTTAGTTTAGTGTGACCTCTGCACAGTGTCCAGCTAAAGCTACAAGTTAGGGTAGTGCGTCCTCCTCACAGTGTTCAGCTAAAGCTACAAGTTGGTGTAGTGTGTCCTCCTCATAGTGTTCAGCGAAAACTACAAGTTAGTGTAGTGCGACCTCTGCACAGTGATCAGCTAAAGCTACAAGTTAGTGTAGTGCGTCCTCCTCTAAAGCTACAAGTTAGTGTAGTGCATCCTCCTCACAGTGTTCAGCTAAAGCTACAAGTTGGTGTAGTGTGTCCTCCTCATAGTGTTCAGCGGAAACTACAAGATAGTGTAGTGCGACCTCTGCACAGTGTTCAGCTAAAGCTACAAGTTAGTGCAGTGCGTCCTCCTCACAGTGTTCAGCTAAAACTACAAGTTAGTGTAGTGAGACCTCTGCACACTGTTCAGCTAAAGCTACAAGTTAGTGTAGTGCGTCCTCCTCACAGTGTTCAGCTAAAGCTACAAGTTAGTTTAGTGTGACCTCTGCACAGTGTTCAGCTAAAGCTACAAGTTAGGGTAGTGCGTCCTCCTCACAGTGTTCAGCTGAAGCTACTGTCAGGGTGATAACCGTAGGACGGGTAATTCTGCCTGTATTCCTCATGGTGGCGCCCTTCTGCCTATTTAAGCCTGCTGCTGGTGCATGCTGGTTGCTGGATTATCATCAGCTTCCTGTGTTCCTTGTTCCTGTTGTGATATCTGCTTCCTGTTACTACTTGGCTTCCCTGACTGCTCCAGTATTCCGCCTGCATTGACCCCGGCTTGGGCCTGACTATTCTTCGGCTCCGCATCTGTACCTTGATCGTCCTCCTGTGTTTGACCCCCCCGGCTCGGCTACCTTCTCTGTTCCTGATTATCCTGCTGTACCTCACCTTGGACTGATTCCTGTGCTGAATGACCATTGGCCTGGCTCTGACTCCGCTCCTGGTTGCTCCACGGCTCCATACCTGGAATCCCTCCTTGCACGGTTGCCCTTCAACCTTACCAGCGCACCCCAGCAGCTCCCTGCTATCTGCTACTCAGCAACAGCGCTCTGGCAACCCGTGCACCTTTGGGCACCGTACTCCCTGTCTCACTCCCAGGGTTACGCTGCACTTAGCCGCAAGGGGCGCCCCCTCTGCAATCCGGCCTCACATCCAGGACTCTGACAGCTACAAGTTGGTGTAGCGTGTCCTCCTCACAGTGTTCAGCGAAAACTACAAATTAGTGTAGTGAGACCTCTGCACACTGTTCAGCTAAAGCTACAAGTTAGTGTAGTGCATCCTCCTCACAGTGTTCAGCTAAAGCTACAAGTTAGTTTAGTTTGACCTCTGCACAGCGTTCAGCTAAAGCTGCAAGTTAGTGTAGTGGGTCCTGCTCACAGTGTTCAGCTAAAACTACAAGTTAGTGTAGTGCGACCTCTGCACAGTGTTCAGCTAAAGCTACAAGTTAGTGTAGTGCATCCTCCTCACAGTGTTCAGCTAAAACTACAAGTTAGTGTAGTGAGACCTCTGCACAGTGTTCAGCTAAAGCTACAAGTTAGTGTAGTGCATCCTCCTCACAGTGTTCAGCCAAAGCTACAAGTTAATTTAGTGTGACCTCTGCACAGCATTCAGCTAAAGCTAGAAGTTAGTGTAGTGCGTCCTGCTCACAGTGTTCAGCTAAAACTACAAGTTAGTGTAGTGCGACCTCTGCACAGTGTTCAGCTAAAGCTACAAGTTAGTGTAGTGCGTCCTCCTCACAGTGTTCAGCTAAAACTACAAGTTAGTGTAGTGAGACCTCTGCACAGTGTTCAGCTAAAGCTACAACTTAGGATAGTGCGTCCTCCTCACAGTGTTCAGCTAAAGCTACAAGTTGGTGTAGTGTGTCCTCCTCACAGTGTTCAGCGAAAACTACAAGTTAGTGTAGTGCGACCTCTGCACAGTGTTCAGCTAAAGCTACAAGTTAGTGTAGTGCATCCTCCTCACAGTGTTCAGCTAAAGCTACAAGTTAGTTTAGTGTGACCTCTGCACAGTGTCCAGCTAAAGCTACAAGTTAGGGTAGTGCGTCCTCCTCACAGTGTTCAGCTAAAGCTACAAGTTGGTGTAGTGTATCCTCCTCATAGTGTTCAGCGAAAACTACAAGTTAGTGTAGTGCTACCTCTGCACAGTGATCAGCTAAAGCTACAAGTTAGTGTAGTGCGTCCTCCTCTAAAGCTACAAGTTAGTGTAGTGCGTCCTCCTCACAGTGTTCAGCTAAAGCTACAAGTTGGTGTAGTGTGTCCTCCTCACAGTGTTCAGCGGAAACTTCAAGTTAGTGTAGTGCGACCTCTGCACAGTGTTCAGCTAAAGCTACAAGTTAGTGCAGTGCGTCCTCCTCACAGTGTTCAGCTAAAACTACAAGTTAGTTTAGTGAGACCTCTGCACACTGTTCAGCTAAAGCTACAAGTTAGTGTAGTGCGTCCTCCTCACAGTGTTCAGCTAAAGCTACAAGTTAGTTTAGTGTGACCTCTGCACAGTGTTCAGCTAAAGCTACAAGTTAGGGTAGTGCGTCCTCCTCACAGTGTTCAGCTGAAGCTACTGTCAGGGTGATAACCGTAGGACGGGTAATTCTGCCTGTATTCCTCATGGTGGCGCCCTTCTGCCTATTTAAGCCTGCTGCTGGTGCATGCTGGTTGCTGGATTATCATCAGCTTCCTGTGTTCCTTGTTCCTGTTGTGATATCTGCTTCCTGTTACTACTTGGCTTGCCTGACTGCTCCAGTATTCCGCCTACATTGACCCCGGCTTGGACCTGACTATTCTTCGGCTCCGCATCTATACCTTGATCGTCCTCCTGTGTTTGACCCCCCAGCTTGGCTACCTTCTCTGTTCCTGATTATCCTGCTGTACCTCACCTTGGACTGATTCCTGTGCTGAATGACCATTGGCCTGGCTCTGACTCCACTCCTGGTTGCTCCACGGCTCCATACCTGGAATCCCTCCTTGCACGGTTGCCCTTCAACCTTACCAGCGCACCCCAGCAGCTCCCTGCTATCTGCTACTCAGCAACAGCGCTCTGGCAACCCGTGCACCTTTGGGCACCGTACTCCCTGTCTTATCCCCAGGGTTACGCTGCACTTAGCCGCAAGGGGCGCCCCCTCTGCAATCCGGCCTCACATCCAGGACTCTGACAGCTACAAGTTGGTGTAGCGTGTCCTCCTCACAGTGTTCAGCGAAAACTACAAGTTAGTGTAGTGAGACCTCTGCACACTGTTCAGCTAAAGCTACAAGTTAGTGTAGTGCATCCTCCTCACAGTGTTCAGCTAAAGCTACAAGTTAGTTTAGTGTGACCTCTGCACAGTGTTCAGCTAAAGCTACAAGTTAGGGTAGTGCGTCCTCCTCACAGTGTTCAGCTGAAGCTACTGTCAGGGTGATAACCGTAGGACGGGTAATTCTGCCTGTATTCCTCATGGTGGCGCCCTTCTGCCTATTTAAGCCTGCTGCTGGTGCATGCTGGTTGCTGGATTATCATCAGCTTCCTGTGTTCCTTGTTCCTGTTGTGATATCTGCTTCCTGTTACTACTTGGCTTGCCTGACTGCTCCAGTATTCCGCCTGCATTGACCCCGGCTTGGACCTGACTATTCTTCGGCTCCGCATCTATACCTTGATCGTCCTCCTGTGTTTGACCCCCCAGCTTGGCTACCTTCTCTGTTCCTGATTATCCTGCTGTACCTCACCTTGGACTGATTCCTGTGCTGAATGACCATTGGCCTGGCTCTGACTCCGCTCCTGGTTGCTCCACGGCTCCATACCTGGAATCCCTCCTTGCACGGTTGCCCTTCAACCTTACCAGCGCACCCCAGCAGCTCCCTGCTACCTGCTTCTCAGCAACAGCGCTCTGGCAACCCGTGCACCTTTGGGCACCGTACTCCCTGTCTTACCCCCAGGGTTACGCTGCACTTAGCCGCAAGGGGCGCCCCCTCTGCAATTCGGCCTCACATCCAGGACTCTGACAGCTACAAGTTGGTGTAGCGTGTCCTCCTCACAGTGTTCAGCGAAAACTACAAGTTAGTGTAGTGAGACCTCTGCACACTGTTCAGCTAAAGCTACAAGTTAGTGTAGTGCATCCTCCTCACAGTGTTCAGCTAAAGCTACAAGTTAGTTTAGTTTGACCTCTGCACAGCGTTCAGCTAAATCTACAAGTTAGTGTAGTGCGTCCTCCTCACAGTGTTCAGCTAAAACTACAAGTTAGTGTAGTGAGACCTCTGCACAGTGTTCAGCTAAAGCTACAAGTTAGTGTAGTGCATCCTCCTCACAGTGTTCAGCTAAAGCTACAAGTTAGTGTAGTGCGACCTCTGCACAGTGTTCAGCTAAATCTACAAGTTAGTGTAGTGCCTCCTCCTCACAGTGTTCAGCTAAAACTACAAGTTAGTGTAGTGAGACCTCTGCACAGTGTTCAGCTAAAGCTACAAGTTAGGATAGTGCGTCCTCCTCACAGTGTTCAGCTAAAGCTACAAGTTGGTGTAGTGTGTCCTCCTCACAGTGTTCAGCGAAAACTACAAGTTAGTGTAGTGCGACCTCTGCACAGTGTTCAGCTAAAGCTACAAGTTAGTGTAGTATGTCCTCCTCTAAAGCTGCAAGTCAGTGTAGTGCGTCCTCCTCACAGTGTTCAGCTAAAGCTACAAGTTGGTGTAGTGTGTCCTCCTCACAGTGTTCAGCGAAAACTACAAGTTAGTGTAGTGCGACCTCTGCACAGTGTTCACCTAAAGCTACAAGTTAGTGTAGTGCGTCCTCCTCACAGTGTTCAGCTAAAACTACAAGTTAGTGTAGTGAGACCTCTGCACACTGTTCAGCTAAAGCTACAAGTTAGTGTAGTGCGTCCTCCTCACAGTGTTCAGCTAAAGTTACAAGTTAGTTTAGTGTGACCTCTGCACAGTGTTCAGCTAAAGCTACAAGTTAGGGTAGTGCGTCCTCCTCTAAAGCTACAAGTTAGGGTAGTGCGTCCTCCTCACAGTGTTCAGCTAAAGCTACAAGTTGGTGTAGTGTGTCCTCCTCACAGTGTTCAGCGAAAACTACAAGTTAGTGTAGTGCGACCTCTGCACAGTGTTCCGCTAAAGCTACAAGTTAGTGTAGTGCGTCCTCCTCACAGTGTTCAGCTAAAACTACAAGTTAGTGTAGTGAGACCTCTGCACACTGTTCAGCTAAAGCTACAAGTTAGTGTAGTGCGTCCTCCTCACAGTGTTCAGCTAAAGCTACAAGTTAGTGTAGTGCGACCTCTGCACAGTGTTCAGCTAAAGCTACAAGTTAGTGTAGTGCGTCCTCCTCACAGTGTTCAGCTAAACCTACAAGTTATTTTTTTGCGAGCTCTGCACAGTGTTCAGCTAAAGCTACCTGTAGAAGGTTGGTGGTGTTTTCCTGATTCTATTACTACCGCAGGCAGCTAAATAAGCTACAAGTTAGTGTAGTGCGAGCTCTGCACAGTGTTCACCTACAGCTACCTGTAGAAGGTTGGTGGTGTTTTCCTGATCCTATCACTACCGCAGGCAGCTAAATAAGCTACAAGTTATTTTTTGGTGAGCTCTGCACAGTGTTCACCTAAAGCTACCTGTAGAAGGTTGGTGGTGTTTTCCTGATCCTATTACTACCGCAGGCAGCTAAATAAGCTACAAGTTAGTGTAGTGCGAGCTCTGCACAGTGTTCACCTAAAGCTACCTGTAGAAGGTTGGTGGTGTTTTCCTGATATTATCACTACTGCAGGCAGCTAAATAAGCTACAAGTTAGTGTAGTGCGAGCTCTGCACAGTGTTCACCTAAAGCTACAAGTTAGTGTAGTGCGTCCTCCTCACAGTGTTCAGCTAAACCTACAAGTTATTTTTTTGCGAGCTCTGCACAGTGTTCAGCTAAAGCTACCTGTAGAAGGTTGGTGGTGTTTTCCTGATTCTATTACTACCGCAGGCAGCTAAATAAGCTACAAGTTAGTGTAGTGCGAGCTCTGCACAGTGTTCACCTACAGCTACCTGTAGAAGGTTGGTGGTGTTTTCCTGATCCTATCACTACCGCAGGCAGCTAAATAAGCTACAAGTTATTTTTTGGTGAGCTCTGCACAGTGTTCACCTAAAGCTACCTGTAGAAGGTTGGTGGTGTTTTCCTGATCCTATTACTACCGCAGGCAGCTAAATAAGCTACAAGTTAGTGTAGTGCGAGCTCTGCACAGTGTTCACCTAAAGCTACCTGTAGAAGGTTGGTGGTGTTTTCCTGATATTATCACTACTGCAGGCAGCTAAATAAGCTACAAGTTAGTGTAGTGCGAGCTCTGCACAGTGTTCACCTAAAGCTACCTGTAGAAGGTTGATGGTGTTTTCCTGATCCTATCACTACCGCAGGCAGCTAAATAAGCTACAAGTTATTTTTTGGCGAGCTCTGCACAGTGTTCACCTAAAGCTACCTGTAGAAGGTTGGATGTTGTTTTCCTGATCCTATCACTACTGCAGGCAGCTAAATAAGCTACAAGTTAGTGTAGTGCGAGCTCTGCACAGTGTTCATCTAAAGCTACCTGTAGAAGGTTGGTGGTGTTTTCCTGATGCTATCACTACCGCAGGCAGCTAAATAAGCTACAAGTTAGTGTAGTGCGAGCTCTGCACAGTTTTCACCTAAAGCTACCTGTAGAAGGTTGGTGGTGTTTTCCTCATCCTATCACTACCGCAGGCAGCTAAATAAGCTACAAGTTAGTGTAGTGTGAGATCTGCACAGTGATGACCTAAAGCTACCTGTAGAAGGTTGGTGGTGTTTTCCTGATCCTATCACTACCGCAAGCAGCTAAATAAGCTACAAGTTAGTGTAGTGCGAGCTCTGCACAGTGTTCACCTAAAGCTACCTGTAGAAGGTTGGTGGTGTTTTCCTGATCCTATCACTACCGCAGGCAGCTAAATAAGCTACAAGTTAGTGTAGTGCGAGCTCTGCACAGTGTTCACCTAAAGCTACCTGTAGAAGGTTGGTGGTGTTTTCCTGATCCTATCACTACCGTAGGCAGCTAAATAAGCTACAAGTTAGTGTAGTGCGAGCTCTGCACAGTGTTCACCTAAAGCTACCTGTAGAAGGTTGGTGGTGTTTTCCTGATCCTATCACTACCGCAAGCAGCTAAATAAGCTACAAGTTAGTGTAGTGCGAGCTCTGCACAGTGTTCACCTAAAGCTACCTGTAGAAGGTTGGTGGTGTTTTCCTGATCCTATCACTACCGCAGGCAGCTAAATAAGCTACAAGTTAGTGTAGTGCGAGCTCTGCACAGTGTTCACCTAAAGCTACCTGTAGAAGGTTGGTGGTGTTTTCCTGATCCTATCACTACCGCAGGCAGCTAAATAAGCTACAAGTTAGTGTAGTGCGAGCTCTGCACAGTGTTCACCTAAAGCTACCTGTAGAAGGTTGGTGGTGTTTTCCTGATCCTATCACTACCACAGGCAGCTAAATAAGCTACAAGTTAGTGTAGTGCGAGCTCTGCACAGTGTTCACCTAAAGCTCCCTGTAGAAGGTTGGTGGTGTTTTCCTGATTCTATTACTACCGCAGGCAGCTAAATAAGCTACAAGTTAGTGTAGTGCGAGCTCTGCACAGTGTTCACCTACAGCTACCTGTAGAAGGTTGGTGGTGTTTTCCTGATCCTATCACTACCGCAGGCAGCTAAATAAGCTACAAGTTATTTTTTGGTGAGCTCTGCACAGTGTTCACCTAAAGCTACCTGTAGAAGGTTGGTGGTGTTTTCCTGATCCTATTAGTACCGCAGGCAGCTAAATAAGCTACAAGTTAGTGTAGTGCGAGCTCTGCACAGTGTTCACCTAAAGCTACCTGTAGAAGGTTGGTGGTGTTTTCCTGATCCTATCACTACTGCAGGCAGCTAAATAAGCTACAAGTTAGTGTAGTGCGAGCTCTGCACAGTGTTCACCTAAAGCTACCTGTAGAAGGTTGATGGTGTTTTCCTGATCCTATCACTACCACAGGCAGCTAAATAAGCTACAAGTTATTTTTTGGCGAGCTCTGCACAGCATTCACCTAAAGCTACCTGTAGAAGGTTGGTGGTGTTTTCCTGATCCTATCACTACCGCAGGCAGCTAAATAAGCTACAAGTTAGTTTTTTGCGAGCTCTGCACAGTGTTCAGCTAAAGCTACCTGTAGAAGGTTGGTGGTGTTCTCATACTACAGGCAGGCAGTTAATTTTGCTAGCTGCAGTATCAGTACATATATATATATATTTATATATATATATATATATATATATATATATATATATATATATATATATATATATATATATATATATATATCCCAGCTTAGTGCAGCTACAGGCCATTAGTATGTCTGGAAGGCCAACAAGGAGAGGCAGACATGCACAAGCCAATAAAAGAGGGCAAGTAGGCTCTGTGTCAACAGTGCTGGTCGTGGAGACGGTGCATCCTCATCAGGACGTGGCCGTGGGACATGCTTAGCCTTTTTTTCGGCAGCTGGCTGTGTTGAGTGGATGACCAAGCCGTCCTCATCCTCCTCATCCTCTCTCACCCATGTTCAGGGTACTTTGTCTGGTAAAGCAGCGGCCTCTTCCCTCAGCTCAATGTCATCAGTGACTCCTTCCCTAGCCCCACCATGTCCTCCTGAGGAGTCCCTCGAAATGTTTGACCACAGTGTTGGGTACATGCTCCAGGAGGATGCCCAGCATTTGGAAGGCTCTGATGATGATACTGAGCTAGATGAAGGCAGTAATGTGAGCACGGACAGAGGGGGTGCCCAAGAAGGACAGCAATCTGGCAGTCATGCTCCCCCTGCTGCAGCATACTGCCAGGTTTGCTCCAGTGTTGAGGAGGGAGGGGATGATGAGGTCACTGACTCAACGTGGGTGCCTGATAGGAGAGAGGAGGAGGAGGAGGAGGCGGCACATCACCAACGAGGCAGGATGCCTTCCAGGGGCCAGCCTAAGGGTAGCACACTGACTGCACCACACCCCAAAGCTCTGCATGTGCAGAGTTCTTTGGTGTGGGCCTTTTTTGAGATGAGTGCATCAGATCGCACCACTGCTATTTGCAACATATGTCTCAAGCGTATCTCGCGTGGCCAAAACATCTCCCGCTTGGGCACTACATGCTTGACCAGACATATGTTGACCTGCCATGCAGTTCGTTGGCAAGCGTATCTAAAAGACCCACACCAAAGAACAAAGAGGACCTCTCCTTGCTCCTCATCAGCTGAGATCTCCAACCCCACTATACCTTCAGTCCTCTCTGAGACCTGCACTGAGAGGAATGAAGGTGTAGAATTAGGTGTGTCACAGCCAAGTACTTGTGGGCAATCTGCTTTCGGTACACCGACGTCAGATTGTACCAGGCAAATTTCCCTGCCCCAGCTGCTGCACCGCCGAAAGAAGTTCGCTCCCAGCCATCCACATGCCCAGCGGTTGAATGCTAGCTTGGCAAAATTGCTAGCACTTAAACTTCTGCCTTTTCAGTTGGTATTCTCTGCCCCCTTCCTTGAGTTTGTGGAATGTGCGGTTCCTCAGTGGCAGGTACCCAAATGCAACTTTTTCTCACAGAAGGAGATTCTGGCTCTCTACCGGCATGTGGAAGGCAATGTCTTGGCCTCGCTGGACAGGGCGGTCAGCGGTAAGGTGCATATTACCGCTGACTCATGGTCCAGCAGGCATGGACAGGGACGTTACCTAAGTTGCACCGTGCATTGGGTGACTCTGCTGGCAGCTGGAAAGGATGCAGGACAAGGTGCAGTAGTGTTGGAGGTTGTTCCACCACCACGCCTCCAAAATGCCACTACTAATGATTGTGACACACCTCTCTCCTCCACCCCCTCTTCTTCTTCTTCCTCCATGGCCTCTTCCTGTGCTTTGTCCTCGGAACCAGCGGTGCTCCATAGCCGTTCAAGGGGCTACGCAAGTATGCAGGCCAAAAGATGCCATGCGGTGCTTGAGCTGGTGTGCTTGGGGGACAGGAGCCACACTGGGGCAGAGGTTCTGTCAGCTCTGCAGGGGCAGGTTCAGAGGTGGTTGACGCCACGCCAACTTAAAGCAGGAATGGTGGTTTGCGACAATGGCACCAACCTCCTCTCTGCCCTCCGACAGGGACAAATGACCCATGTGCCCTGTTTGGCTCACGTCCTTAACTTGGTGGTGCAGCGGTTCTTGGGCAGGTACCCAAGTTTACAGGATGTCCTCAGGCAGGCCAGGAAAGTCTGTGTGCATTTCCGCCGGTCATATATTGCCAGTGCTAGGCTGGCAGACCTCCAAAAGGAGTTTAACCTGCCCAAGAACCACCTAATCTGTGACATGCCCACCAGGTGGAACTCAACGTTGGCCATGCTGCAGCGGCTGCACACGCAGCAGAGGGCCATCAATGAGTACCTGTGCAACTATGGCACCAGGACAGGGTCAGGGGAGCTTGTTTTTTTTTCCCCACACCAGTGGGCCATGATCAGGGATGCATGCACTGTCCTGTCACCATTTGAGGAGGCCACGAGGATGGTGAGCAATGACAGTGCATGCATCAGTGACACTGTCCCCCTTGTCTACCTGTTGGAGCACACGCTGTGTAGAATAATGGACAGGGCACTTGAGGCAGAACAGAGGCAGGAAGAGGAGGACTTCCTTAGCTCTCAAGGCCCCCTTTATCCAGACAGTGTTCCTGCGTGCCCGCTGATCACACAGGAAGAGGATGAGGAGGAGGAGGAGGATTGTGTCGGTATGGAGGTGGAGCCTGGCACTCAGCATCAGCAGCAGTCTTTAAGGGATCAGTCCCAAGAAACACATGGACTTGTACATGGCTGGAAGGAGGTGGCTGCGGACCATGTCGTCCTTAGTGACCCAGAGGACTCCGGACCGAATGCCTCAGCAAACATACGCTGCATGGCCTCCCTGATCCTGCAAAGCCTGCATAAGGATCCTCGTATTCGTGGTATCAAGGAGAAGGACCAATACTGGCTGGCAACCCTCCTTGATCCACGTTACAAAGGTAAGGTTGCGGACCTTATCTTGCCATCGCAGAGGGAGCAGAGGATGAAACATCTTCGGGAGGCCTTGCAGAAAGGTCTGTGCAACACATTCCCAGAGACTGGGAGGTTACAAACTCCTGTTTCTGGACAATGTGTTGCTGAGGCTTCGGTCAGTCAAAGAAGGAGCGGTGGAGAAGGTGGCCGTCTGACCGATGCGTTCAGACAATTTTTTGGTCTGCAGCCCCAAGGTATGATCGGTTCCAGCAACCATCGCCAGCGTCTGTTTTACATGGTGCAGGAATACCCAGGGGCAAGATCTGACCTTTCCCACCGAAAATCCTCTAGGTTACTGGGTTTTGAGGATGGATCATTGGCCAGAGCTTGCACAGTATGGAATTGAGCTACTGGCCTGTTCTGCATCCAGCGTTCTTTCAGTGATGCTGGAGGCTTTGTAACCGATCACAGGGTACGTCTGTCCACCGACTCGGTCGATCGACTGACCCTCATAAAAATGAATCAGTCTTGGATCACCACCAGCTACCAAGCACCTGATGCTGATGTAACCGAATAATTTTTTTTGAAATCTCAGATCCCTTCAAAGACTGCCTATGCTGATGCTGAGTGACTATCCTGAGTAGTTATCCTCTTCTTCCTCAATGATCACGCTGATAGCTTGTAAGAACATTTTTGGTTCTGGGCGACACCACCAGTGCCTAAGGCCCAATTTTTCAGCCCCTGTTTAACAGGGGCGTATAATTACAATTTTTGATGCAATACTTTGCAGCAGGGCTCGTTTCTGCATTCCAACTAGAGTATCTGTGAGGGGTTGCAGTGTTGTGGCACCAGCACCAGTGCCTAGGGCCCAATTTTTCAGACCCTGTTCAACAGGAGCATGTAATTACAATTCGTGATTTAATATTTCACAGCAGGGCCCGTTTCTGCGCCCACCAAGATCGAGTGAGGACTTACAGTGTTGTGGCACTAGCACCACCACCACCAAAGGCTCAATTTTTCTGCCCCTGTTCAACAGGGGCATGTAATTACAATTCTTGATCTAATATTTCACAGCAGGGCCCTGTGAGGGCTTACAGTGTTGTGGCCACAACAACACCTAAGGCCCAAATTTCTGCTGAGTATATAGGGCAGGCCCCTACTTTCAAACATCCAACTTACAAACAACTCGTACTTGCAAACGGAAGGAGACAACAGGAAGTGAGATGAAATCTACCTCTAGGAAGGGAAATTCTCTCCTATAAGAGTTAATATGGGAAAAACGTTTCTCCTTTCCACTGATGCTTTATCACCAATCTTTGTTTCACAAAAAAACCCAAATTTTCAAAAAACATTTGTCATTGGGACAAAAAATTAGGTGAAATCTTCTGAAGAGGAGGAAAGACAGCAAAACAAATGTCACAGGGGTGATAAATCTTCCCTATGTTTTCCAAAAAGCTTAAAATAGATTTTTGGCTGGAGCTAAACAAGTTAAAAATGTACCAGTTCAAAATTAGAAACATATTCTACTTAACAACAAACCTACAGTCCCTGTCTTGTTTGCACCGCCTGTATACTGCTGTTCAGAGTATATAGGGCCTGGTGGCCCCACGCCTTTCCTTTTTTTTATTTGGGTGCGGGGTTCCCCTTAATATCCATACAAGACCCAAAGGGCCTGGTAATCGACTGGGGGTACCCATGCTGTTTGTCTCACTGATTTTCATCCATATTGCCAGGACCTGACATTACATTAAAGCCGCAAGCAGATTTAAATTACTTTTTTCCTTTAAAAATGACATTTTGTGCAGGGACTGTTCTAAGCACGGGAAACACACGCCACTTTACAGGCATACTATAGACACCCCCAGGTATGATATTTAAAGGAATATTTCACTTTTTTTTTTTAACTTTAAGCATCATTAAAATCACTGCTCCTGAAAAAACGGCCGTTTTTAAAAGTTTTTTTTGTATTGATACATGTCCCCTGGGGCAGGACCCGGGTCCCCAAACCCTTTTTAGGACAATACCATGCAAATTAGTCCCATAGACGTCAATGGGGTTCTAACGTTCGTGCGAATATTCGGTCTGTACGCAAGTTCTGGTGCGAACCGAACCGGGGGGTGTTCGGCTCATCCCTACACTCAACCCTATCATTGTTTAACCATATTTGCTACTACAAAGTAAATGAATCAAAATCATTTATCTTAAGTTTGGGTATACCTATTAACACTGAACATAAATTATAGCTTTTTTTCCCATATGTTTGGCAACCAGAAGGTATCAAATATCTGGGTATTACAGTAACCCCTGATGTAAATTCACTAGTAGCGGCTAATTACTCACCTTTCTTAGACTTTCTCCGCTCAAAACTTCAAAACATAGAAAAATCAGAGCTGTCTTGTACTGGAAGACTGGCAGCCTTCAAAATGGTTTTACTACCACAACTACTCTATTTATGCAGGACTTTACCCATTCCTGTACCGATGTCCTTTTTCAAGACTGCTCAATCAATACTCAATGGGTATTTATGGCAGGGCAAAAAGGCCAAATGTGCATTTAGTAAACTCACAACTAAAAGGAGAGCAGAGGGAATGGGACATGTGGTACTTAGAGACTACTACCTTGCAGCACTTCTCACACAAATAAAAGCTTGGTTCCACCAATCACAACATAACCTATGAGTGCTATTGGAGAGACATCAGGTACAAGGTAACAACTTTTACCACTTTTTAATGGCTAGCCACTTTCTTAAAAGCACCAATATTAAAATGTCCCCCCCAATCAGAGCCACGGTTCAAGCATGCCACGCTTTATTAAACACACCTTTAGACAGCTCAGCAGCAACCACTGTCCAATTCCCTATCATGAGTCTTCCTTGGATTGTTCCTAACATAGCCGTTGTACAATGGGATAAAAGAGGGATCAAATGGCTGGATGATATCCAAATCGGTCCAGTCACCAAAATTTTCAGAGCTCTGCAGATAGAATATGGATTCTCCTCCTGGGATTCCTTCACATACAGTATATGCAAATAGTACACTTCTTACGCTCTAACCCTTCACTTCACATTGTATTACCTTGGTGAATTACACAATTTTTTTACTAAACCCCATTCTAACACCAAAGGTATCTCTCTAATTTACAATATACAATATACAAGGCATTGAACAATAAAGACAAATTTACCAAAACAACCCCCATAAGAGCCTGGGAACATGATCTTGGCACAACATACACACATGAACAATGGAAATCTGCACTCACCTCCACTTATTCTGCCACCAAAAATATAAACATGTGGGAACTGACCCATAAAGTACTACTATGGTGGTATCTTACGCCCCACAGGATCTCAAAATTCTCACCACAAGTGTCACCTTTGTGCTGGGGACAATGTGGGTACACTCTATGGGTACACTCTATCATACACTTTGGACATGCCCAGCTGCATTTTCCATATGGTTGGAGATGTTCCGCCTAATTAACCAAATTTATGGGATCACAATTCCACTGTCCCCGGGAGCAGCTCTATTCTCCTTGGGATTGAACAATGCCCCGCCTTAATAAAGGGGACCGATTATACATATCCTGTTAGCGACCAGTTTACTATTAGTCATATACTGGAAGAATCCCACCACACCATCTATAAAAGAGGTAATCCAATTAACCAATACTAATGCCACCTATGAACTGCTATTTGCCTTGTCTAAAGGCAATTATATGGCTGCTAACTCATTATGGGAGACCTGGTGCAACTGGTAAATCAAAAATCAAACTCATTAATCAACCATATCAAAAATTGAACTAATTAAACAACCATCCCAATGTCCACTTAAGTTTACCACATGAGCAGTGACTGTGTAGCTCTACATGTGTTATTGGTTATAACCTATATTTTGTTTTTGTTTGTATTTTTCTTTCAATTCATTTTTAACATGCAACTTTAATTTAGTATGGAAGAGACTATCAATCTTCATGAAGGTACAATACCTGGAGTTAATTGTATCCTTTTCTATATGTTACAGTTGTTAATTGACGTACTGTCCATTATTTCTGCACATTTTTGTACTTTTGTAATGCAAAAACTCAGAAATTTAAGAAAAATATATTGAAATAAAAAAAAGAGAAATATGATGGACACAGCTTACAGAATCAACTGTGCTGTAAATAAGCCCAACTGTTAAGAGAGGTTGCACTGCTAAGGGGCCTAACTAATATCAAGAAGACCATCTCTAAACCACCGGACAGTGGATTCTAAACACATTTAGCTGGCTTTGGGGCCAGTGGATACTGAACACAGTTAACCGGCTTTGGGACCTGTTTTTTGGTTGGTGCACTCACTCCCAACAGGGAGTATTTTTTAATCACAAAGGTTAACAGCGTGTAGCCCTTTATTAAGGTGGTGGTGGGGGGGGGTAATGAGAAACAGCCCTCCCAAAAACAGGATATTGTGCAAAATCTGTAGGTAAATAAAAACACCATAACCTTTGCTAAGTGGTAGGGTGGGTTTGATAATAATAGAGGAAAAGAATCTGGTGGGCCACACATCCGATTAAATCACCTTTATTTAGACATTGTTCAAAATAGACACACCACAATATACAAATCGAGGGATAAAACATAGCATGCCAGCTAACGCGTTTCACACCAACATCAGCACTTTATCATAGCTGATACTACAGTGTTCACAGAAGTATATATATATGCACAGATATATTTGATAATCTCTTAATTGCAAAAACTTTGCAAGGAACAATGAAACACAGCCGCTGGCAATTATCAGTAACCCACTATCTCACAATCTACAGAACCAATAGAAATAACAAAGCATGAAATAATAATTGTATGGGAAAATTGCATAAACACTATACAAGGAAAAAATGTATGGAAGAATTCCTTGTAAAAAAAAATATATAATTATTTATCAGAAATCATTGTCTATATTTATTCATATACGGTGCCTTGAAAAAGTATTCATGCTCCTTGAAATTTTCCACATTTGGTCATGTAACAACCAAAAACGTAAATGTATTTTATTGGGATTTTTTGTGATAGACCAACACAAAGTGGCACATAACTGTGAAGTGGAAGGAAAATGATACATGGTTTTCAACAAATAAATATCGGAAGGGGGCGTGGCTTAGCCAGCGAGTGAGATGGCAGCACACTAGAGGAGCTCCGTGGATAGACGCAGCCAACAGCACATTACCCTGAGCACCTGGGTCAGGAGATGGGCAGATTGACTCACCAGACCTCTCACCCCAAAACACGCAGCACCCCAGCCTCCTCCACGTCCAGGAGCATATCGGAACTACTGAAGGCTAAACCCGCGGACCGTGGCAGCATGGCGGGACACAAGATGGCGGGCTCACAGCACGAGGAGGACGAGTATAGCGAGGACTCGCAATCCGCCTAACCTACGCTGACATGTCTGGCTTTGCTGCAGACATTAAAGCAACGTTCTCAGCGGCCATCACAGACCTGAAGTCAAATCTGCTGGTGTTATCTGACAAGATGGAAGCAGTGGAAGTGCAGGGAAAGCACAGAGACAGAGCCCTTCTTAGATTAGACAAGATTGCTGACAGACGTTTCTCATTTCATTGAAATGAACTGGCACATAAAAGACCTCGATAACCGAGGAAGAAGGAACAATATAAGGGTGAGAGGGATCCCTGAGTCAGTGGATAGTGACCAAATAATACCTGCCCTGAAACGTGTTTTCAACAGCCTCTTAGACAAGCAGGAGGACTCAGACATAAAATTTGTTAGAGCACACAGAGCGCTCAGAGCTAGAGGCCCAGATACTGCTCCCCCAAGAGACATAATATGCTGCCTGCAGAGTTTTCCCCTCAAGGAAGAAATCATGAGGAAAGCAAGGAGAAACTAACATATAATCTTCAATGGGGCAAACATCATGTTATATCAAGATATCTCACAGATCACTTTGAAAAACCGCAGGGCTCTGCGACTCCTCCTAGATAAATTGAGAGAAAAAGACATACAATACACTTGGCGCTTTCCTTTTGCCCTGGTGACTACAATTGCAGGAAAACAGCTTATCCTGCGCACACCAGACGACCTCTCTGAATTTTGTGCCGCATTGGACTTAGACTTAATTGATCTACCTGAATGGTATCAGGAGTTCTCGTTGCCCCTTCACACCAGAAGCCCGCCCAGCTCCCCTTTATCTACCCCGGAGAAACAACTTTCTAAAAAAATGAAGCACGGAAAGGGAGGGGGATCAACAAGGGGGACTCCCGCCTCGCACTGCACGCCATCTAGATTCCGCAACCTTGACTAGTCCAGTGAACTTTTCCCCGGAACCTCTCTAAGAGTCTATTGCACTAAGGAATGAACAACAAGATTAATTATGGCTACTGTCCACACTCAGGAACTCACAGATAAGAGAGACTAACTAGCTCTACATATATCACTGCAGTTAACGACTAAAGCAGACATAACCAAACAGAGATCTTACTATAAAGTTGACTTTGGTACTTTGCAGTTACGGTCTAGAAGCCGTACACCACCTCATTTATCTTGAGAAGAGATGCTTTGAGACAATAGCTCCAGTCAGATCTACAGTTATACGGGTTGTGTATTGTATTGACTATTCACAGTATTCAGCATACAAATCGCTAGATATGATCTACCACAGGTCGGACATGCAATGTTATTTATCCCATAAAACCCGAAAGGTAGATACTGTCTCTTAAGGGTAAACAGTGACCCAATACAAGAATCATCGACAAGGAACTATCAACAGAAGAGAACCTAAGGGAGGGACTCAGGAGCAGGATGCTTTCTCCGGACCCAAACATAGTTATAGCCTGAAAGAGGCTGCGTCGTTCATTTTTCTCCGTTATACCTGATTCAACAGTTACCTAGTGTACAACAAGTTCTTTTTTTTTTTTCTTTTTTCTTTCCCTTTTGTTTTTTGAACCTTCGCTCGCTGACTTCCCACGTACCCTCAAAAGTGTATCTGAGCTGAGTTTTTTTTTTTACTCCGGTACACTACTTAACTACTTTAGCGTAGTGAGTTAACTAACTAAAGTAAATACAATTACTCTATCTGGAGGTGTGCTCACTCGTTGTTACCTCTTCTTCTACTAACTTCTTTTCCTTCTTTCTTTATCTCTCTACTTACCTCTCCCCCCTATCCCCCCACCAACCAATATTGTATTAAGGTGAAGAATGGTCGTTAACTAGCACATTAGAATCTTTTACAGGTCTCGCGCACCGACTTCAGATATCCAATTAAACCGATGGCCTACTCGACACTGAGGAAATCTCCCAAGGTGATCTCACATAACATACGAGGACTCAATATCCCAGAAAAAAGGACATCGCTCCTACGGGAACTGAAAAAGGGTAAGCCACACTTTGTTTTCCTCCAGGAGACTCATTTTAAAACAGGCCACATACCAAGACTCACCAATACCTATTTTACTGAGGCGTATCATGCAACGAACGATAACGCTAAAACTAAAGGAGTCTCAATCCTGGTGAGCAGAGATGTCCCATTTACCCTCAGAGAGAGCCTACTGGATCCAGAGGGTAGATACATTTTTCTTAAAGGCATATATTATAACAGACCCATCACGCTAGCAAACGTATACTTCCCCAATTCAGGACAAGTTACCTTTTGCCAAAAAATAGTACGAGAACTGTCGGGGTTCACATCAGGACTACTTATAATGGTAGGTGACTTTAATGTGCCTTTAGATCCAGCAGTTGATTCCTCTTCGGGGAAATCCTGCATCAAATACAGTGCTCTTAAAAAAATTAAGACCCTTCTTAACTCCTTACAGTTAATAGACTCATGGAGGTTTCTTCACCCTGGTGATAGAGACTTTTCCTATCATTCAGTCCCACACAATAGATACTCCCGCATAGATTTACTGTTCATAACCCAAAGAGATTTACCTAATGTTACAGACGCACAAATAGGTGTCCAGGTGCTATCTGACCACGCACCCATATCCTTGACAATAGACCTAAGCACACCAACCCCTAGATCAAATATATGGAGACTCAATCCTTCACTTATAACAGACCCAGAACTGGTGCCCAAAATTACCACAGCATTGTCCAATTACTTTAGAAATAACACTACCCCCGAAATGGACCCCATGACAATATGGCAGGCACACAAATGCTGCATTAGAGGGGAATTAATTAAACTAGGATCCCAAAGAAAGAAAAAACAGGAACAAGAAGTGACTACACTGATAAATAAAATCCATAAGTTGGAAAATAGTCATAAACAGTCACTATCACTGAAATCAGCTCAGGAATTACTTGACACCCGCAAGATACTACAACAAATCTTTGATCACAAAACTAAAAGAATGTTATTCTTTAAAAAAGCAATATACTATGAGACAGGGGACAAAACAGGCAGATTACTAGCCAGAGCATTGAAAGAAGCCAATTCAAAGAATAACATTGCTGGGATCAGATCACAAAAGGGAACACTAGACGTCACAACAGAGGCAATAGCAACACACTTTCAAAAATTTTACTCACAATTATATAACCTACCCACACAACACAAACCCCACGACATAAAAGTGAACAGACAACAAGCCATACAAGACTACCTCATTGAGAGTGGGCTTCCCAAACTCAGTGACACAGAGACCTCCCCCTTAGAAGAGGAAATAACAGAATTAGAAATTAAGTCGGCAATAAAGGATCTCAAACCAGGGAAAAGTCCGGGCCCGGACGGCTTTACGTCCATTTACTACAAAACGTTTGACCAAATTCTAACACCTCCCCTACATAGAGCCTTAAACGCTCTATCCTCAACTTCTACCGTACCAACCGAATTCCTAGCAGCGCACATTACAGTAATACCAAAATCAGGGAAAGACCCTACTGAATGCACAAGCTATCGACCTATTTCACTACTGAATCTAGACTTAAAAATCTTAGCAAAAGTGATGGCAAATATATTAAGGTCCATTCTGCACTCAATAATAGGTCCGGAACAGACTTCATGCCCAACAGAGAGGCAAGGGACAATGTGATCAAGGCCCTTCTACTGACACATGCAGCTAACAAAGGAGATTGTGAGGGCCTTCTCCTGTCCACAGATGCGGAGAAGGCCTTCGATAGAGTCTCATGGGACTATATGCTAGACACATGTAAATATGTCGGGCTGGGTCCGCGGATGATGAATTGGATATCAGCTCTCTATGACAAACCGTCAGCTCAGCTGAAGATCAACGGTACGCTGTCAAATAGCGTTTGGATCACAAACGGCACTAGACAGGGGTGCCCACTGTCCCCTATACTATTCATTCTTTCTTTAGAACCATTCATTAGAACGATAAACCTAGATAAATCAATCACGGGATTTAAAGTAGCAAATAAGGAATACAAGACTGCGGCGTACGCAGATGACCTGCTATTTTTCCTGACTAACCCACACGTAACAATTCCTAACTTGATGAAACAATTTACACATTATGGGTACCTGGCAAATCTTAAAATAAACTACACAAAATCAGAAGCGATGAATATATCTCTCACAGACAAAAGTTTGAACAAAACCAAAAACAACTCCCCCTTTAGGTGGGAAACTAAATCCCTCAAATACTTAGGGATTAAATTAACACCAAAACTAACATCCCT
The DNA here is from genome assembly GCF_042186555.1 of Aquarana catesbeiana. Taxonomy (NCBI): domain Eukaryota; kingdom Metazoa; phylum Chordata; class Amphibia; order Anura; family Ranidae; genus Aquarana; species Aquarana catesbeiana. The sequence goes on along the minus strand of NC_133328.1, from coordinate 377,122,917 downwards.
GTATGAACATAGTTTTCCAGCTCTGCTACAAGAAATAAAAAAAGACCTAAAAAAATGGCACAATAAATATTTCTCATGGTTTGGGAGGGCAGCAATACTAAAAATGGTCATCCTTCCTAGATTGCTATATCTACTCAGATCACTCCCAATTAAGCTCCCACAAGTATTCTTTAAGAGCTTACAATCTACCCTTATACAATTTCTCTGGGGACATAAAAAATCCAGAATCAAATTCCAATTACTCACTAGACCAAAAGAACAGGGGGGTATGGGAATACCAAATTTCTATAACTACTATCTGGCCTCTCACCTCACAAGGGTGACTGGCATTGCCACGCTGAGTCCAAAGAATGGGTAACTCTGGAGACCTCACTACACCAAACTCCTCTGAAATTCTCCCCTTGGATACCCTGGAAGATTCAAAATTCAAAACTTAGAGAACACCCCTTGACAGGCACTACGCTCAACCTATTACAGAAAATAGCAAACATCACGACATTGACCTCAGTCCCTAGTCCACTTTCCCCGCTGATGGACAATCCTGACTTTCCCCCTGAACTTAAAAATAGGACTTTACAGACACCTGAAGGTAAACAACCACTACTCGCTATGAACTGTATACACAAAGGCAACATTAAAGATATCAACATACTCAAAGCAGATAGTGAACTGCCGAAACTTCCCATATGGTCATATTTTCAAATACGTAGCTACCTCACTAGCAAACCAAGAAAATCCCTCTGTTTTAGGCAGTTAACAGATCTAGAGGAAATATGCCTTAAAGGTACGAAACTATCTAGAGCGACTTCAATCTCATATACCTGGCTACAAAAGACAAAAGAGATAACAGACGATAAATTCAAAGTTGCCTGGTCCAAGGCCTTCCAAGTAGAGATTACTGACAAACAGTGGACCGCAGCCTGCATTATGTCACACAAATGCTCCATAAGTACTAGAACGCAAGAAACGTCATACAAACTCCTGACACACTGGTACGCAACACCTGATAAGCTTTCGAAATGGTTCCCTCAATCATCTGACAGATGCTGGATATGTGAGGAAGAAAAAGGAACTCTGATACATATCTGGTGGGAGTGCCCTATACTAAGGACATTCTGGAATAAAGTCAGGGAACTTGTGAAGCTAATCACGGAGACAAGTTTGAAACTAGACGCTCCTTGTTGTTTACTTCATATCTCAAATCTTCCGCTTAGACGGTATAAAAAATCATTGACAAAAAATTTACTCAATGCGGCTAAGTCCTTAATACCACTTAATTGGAAGAATAAAAACCCTCCATCCATACAAACCTGGTTAAAAAAAGTCGCTGAAATCTGCTACATGGAAGACACCATAGCGCAGTCCACAGACAAAGCAGAAAAATTCCAAAAACATGGTCTCCGTGGTTCGCTTTCAAATTTTCTAAAACTTATGAAGAGTTGATGATGCAATGAGAATTTCAAATTGAAGATATAACAAAGAAACATAAGCTGCATGTAAGCAATAACGACCACTCTCCACCAGACGAGATAGATAACATGATGGAAGTAATAAAACAATACCTATGACATGTTGTCTCTGACTACAATACCCCACCCCAAAAAACCCTTCTCTACTTTTCTAACTATACTATCCTTTACTAACTCTTAGAATCAAAACTGCTTACAATAGCAGAAATTACAGTGAAACATTGAGTACCATATGATACCACATAGGATATAGCTATGATGTACTATAAGCTAAGTACTAGACGAACTAAATATTATATTGGCCCAAATCTATCTAGCAGCAGTGAGTTATTACATTTCTGTTGTAGGCCAGAAATATGTTCTCAAAATAACCTGTGATATATTCATTACTTTGATTCATTATTTTGATTGTAAGATGTTTATAACTTTTAAATAAAACTTCTTTTGATGGAAAAAAAATAAATATCGGAAGTGCGGTGTGCATTTGTATTCAGTCCCCTTTACTCTGATACCCTTAACTAAAATCTTGTAGAACCTTCAGAGCCCTCAGAAGTCACCTAATTAGTAAATAGAGTGCACCTGTGTGTAATTTAATCTCAGTATAAATACAGCGGTTCTGTGAATCTCTCAGAGGTTTCTTAGAGAACTTAAGTGAACATACAGCATCATGAAGGCCAAGGAACACACCAGACAGGTCAGGGATAAAGTTGTGCAGAAGTTTAAAGCAGGGTTAGGTTATTAAAACATATCCCGAGCTTTGAACATCTCACAGAGCACTGTTTAATCCATCATCTGAAAATGGAAAGAGTATGGCACAACTGCAAACCTACCAAGACATGTACCACTTTGTGTTGGTCTATCCCATAAAATCACAATAAAATACATTTACGTTTTTGGTTGTAACAGACAAAATGTGGAAAATTTCAAGGGGTATGAATACTTTTTCAAGGCACTGTACATGAATGTAAACAGTAGTATTCTTAAATGGGTGCCAGCACATAAACAAAAACAAAAGTAGGAAGACCAATCAATGTACTTTTAATAGGATCTCAAATGTAGACCAACACATTATTCATAATAGTATGCAACATCCCATTCATGAGTGAGTCCCATTAGCTTCCTAGAACCCAAAGTGAAGATCCAGAATACTTGTTCTTTACATCAATTTATCGCGCCCCCCCCCCCTCCTATGATGTGACGAGTTAAAATTCTTCGATTCCCCATGTGTTGGGTTTATTTTCCGAAGCAATCCAAAGCATTCCAGCAACTATTCTTTGGTGCATCAGGAGTTCATCATGCAGAGTTTGGAATTTCTGCTAACACATAATTTTTTATGCTCAATGGGGACTGCTACCTCCAGAGGTGCGGGGCCTCTATGGGAGCTTAGTTGTCCCTTTCCCTGGCTAACTTTTTCATGGACATGTGGAAGACGTCCTTCACCTTTGGGGCTGGCTCTACCCATCAACCATTTATTCAATTTTATTTTGGCTTTATTGATGACCTACTGTTCACTTGTTCCAGAGAGATAGACAGTTCAGAGAATTTGCTTAATTATTTGAATGACAATGGATTACATTTAAAATTTACGGGCCATATGGACGCTAAGTCAATTTCCTTTCTGGATGTTATTGTGGTGTGTAAAGATGGCAGGGTAACCTCTAAGCTTAACAAGAAACCATATGCCGGCAATGCTGATTCTGGGCCTCCTCATCACACAATATCCCTGTTGGACAGAATGAATAAATATAGATATTGATTTCTTATTGATTTCTTATCAATAATTACAGTATTTTTTTATACAAGGAATTCCATACACTTTTTCATGTATTGTGTTTATGTAACTTTTCCATATAATAATTGAAGGGATATTTAGCTTAACCACATCCATTTAATAATACCCAACTTCCATTTTGTGTTTTATCCTGTATTCTATTTACAGACAGCTGCATGTACTATTCATTATTCTTCTTATCTTTCCTTACTTTCCATTTCTTGTAAAGCACGTGATTTCCCAGAAATGATGCGTTTGTTTGGTTTCACTTTTGTCATAAAATGTTTCTGTATTTGATTGGATAATTTGTATGACTAGGTCAAGGGGTGGTAGTTTCTAAAAGCCCCCTTTAAATATTCACACCAAAGAATAAAGATTAGATTTGCTTGGCGAGACTTTGTCATTCTTTTTTTATCATTGTCTAAATGGGCTAATCTCACAGGCCTGTGGGGATTGTAAGGTACACCTTATGCAGAGTTATCGAGGGTCTAAAAATATCCCTAGACAACCTACATCTCCTTTCAGATGGGGACCCATCCGAAATTGATCATAATATGTCCGGTGATCTAGATTTATATCTATTTTTTTCTTGCCGTGATTTATTTAGAGATTGATTCCTTTTAAGGGACCTGTAATTAGTTTTTTAGACCTTGATAGATAAGCCCTGGGTGGGCTTCAAAGAAACTGCTCTGAGAAGCAGTAAGATAAGCCCTGGGTGGGCTTCAAAGAAATTGTTCTGAGAAACAATAAAAAACCCTGGGTGGGTTTTAAGTACTTTAAGGAGAAATCCATAGAATAAGACTGCAGCGACTGTTTCGGGTAAACAGTAGAAAAACTTCTGGGAGAGGTTGATTTATACAGTACTGTAATTATAAGAAAAAGTCTGATAAGGTGTGCCGGACAAAACCCGATCTCTTTGCTTTATCTTCCTGTTGCGTAGCTAGCTGTCATAAGATGATTTGTAATCTGTGTAATGTTTGTCTGTGTGAAATTTGTCGGGTGTCATAAGGTAAGATGACACCTTTTCCACTGCACTGTTTATTTTTTAATGATTTATATAAGAATGCTTTGACTGTAAAGTTTAAGATATAACCTGTATCGTATTATAGTCTGCAGAATGATTCTGGCATTGTTTCAGTGAGTAAAAATATTTTATTTTCCTTGCAGTAATCAGACGTTCAGTGTCATTTTAGAGAAATAACTAAAGAGAAATAAAATATTGGGTGGTCTGGCAGAACTAAGTCTTATACCGGAATTATTGTTTTAAGGTTTATTGGTGTTTAGTTTCTGCTGATTTGTCTGTATAGAGTTGAATAAGAATTTTAGAGTTTATAAGGAACCCTGGATTGGTGAGTATCCAGGTTAATTTCTTCTTATGTACTAACAATTGTCTCTAAAGTGTCCTGATTGTATTACTGGTTTGTTATTCTGTTATACTGGTCCTCGGACATATCTTGTAGCCAGTGTCCCAGGAGGGTATCATTCTAAATTAGGAAAGGGACCCTTATTTAGAGAAGATAAAGCAAGGGTTCAAGTTTTAAGGTTTAATTTACATAACAAATTTGTGTTTTAAGAAGGGTTGACAGTGAAGGGAGTAATGTCACTTATTCGAAGAGCAGTGGAGACTTATCAAGTCTGTCCCAGGTCTTTGAAGTATTGTGACATTAGGGACTTTTTTACCAATTAAAATATGGGTAGAGCGTTAATAACACTTTATTAAGGTAATACATAAATTGGTGAGGCTAACTTTTAATTAAAACATGCTATTTGAATAATTATTTTTGCTACTGACATTTTTTTGCAAAGGGGAAGTCAGGTGCAAAATTTGGACATTTGGCTTTTTGCCAACAGGGTTCAAGTGCTAATATCTCATTAACTGTAATAGATAGTGGGGAATTGTTTGCGGCATTAGTGCTACCGCAATTGAAGGCACTGTTTGAACCCGTTGGCACTCTACCAAAAATTTGAAATGTAAATAAAAATTGTTTGGTTATAAACATAGGAAAAGTAATAATATACAGAGACTTAGTATCTACAAGAATTTAGAATGTTTAGAAAGAAAAATAAAGATGAAAATAAAAATGCATGCTGTGGAGATCCCCCGGCTGGACCGAGGCTCCCTATAGCATCCTAGCCCAAACATTGTCCACAATGGGTTTAGCAGAGTCATAGGATGGTAAATTTAAGGGTTAAATCAACCTTCTCTATACTTGTACTGTGTGCCCCGCCTCCTCCCCCTTACATTCCACAACCAGATAAGGATCTCATCACATGAAGACACACAGCAACAATTTTTTTTTTTAACCAGCTTGCAAGCAAAAGTCAGCAGAATCTGTGTTAGAATTCTGGAAAAAAGATTTATAGACGTTTGGACACAAGAGGCAGGATTTATTCAGTATAACATGCACAGTCTCTTAATACAGACATACCTCAGCAACCATGGCCTTAAACATGCACTTACAGTAAGACAGCAAATATCAGATTGGGCTACAGGCACTGTAACTGATTTTTGCAAGAAGCTGACAGAGAAGGATGCTGCAGGATGTTTTGACATTCCTAAACAAACACCAGTGCAGACACATTATCAAAATGATTTCTCAGGAAACCAAAAGGGGAAACTTTTATAGAAAGAGGGAGGGGGCAAGGACAAAGAGGGAGTTACATACAGAGAAAAAGAGGAGAAAGGAATCTTAAGGGAAATTGTCTCGCCCTGCAATACTCCCATTAATCTGGTAAAGAAGGCAAATGGTGACTATAGGTTTGTACAAGACCTAAGGGCCATCAATAGCCTAGTGGTACCGATTGCCCCAATAGTGCCTGATGTGCCATCAATACTTGCCGACCATACCATACAATGCAGAGTATTTTACTGTGATTGATTTAAAGAATTTTCTTTTTCTCCGTCCCTGTAGACGAGGAGGCACGGCCACTCTTTGTTTTTACTGTGTTGATTGACCAACACAGTCGTCAGTTTATCTGGTGTAGAATGCCGCAGAGTTATATAGACTCACCTGTAGTCTATTCTATAGTACTCCAAGCCACCCACCGGGCCTTGGACTGCCCTTCATGGTTCTGTACTGTTGCAGTATGTTAATGATCTTTTGATTTGTAGTTCTTCAGAGGAGGACTGCCGAGCTGATAGCCTATCCTTATTGAAATGGTTACATGTATGTGGTCACAAAGTGTTTAAGAAAAAGTTAAAATGGTGTAAACAGGAGGTTGAGTACCTAGGGTTTGTGCTGTCTCCGGGAGTTAGGAAAGTCAGTCACAAAAGAGCTGTCACTCTTGTGGGTTTACCCCGCCCACTTACCATGAAAGACATGCTTACCTTTCTTGGAATGATTGGTTGCTGCCGCCAATGAATACCTGACTGTTCTTTCTATGACAATATATTGAGACAAGCAACCCTCTCTGAAATGTCTGATACTGTAAAATGGTCTGATGAAATGTTAAATGTTTTTGTCATGTTGAAATGTGCAATGGTTACCAGCCTGAGCCTCGGCCTCCCTGAAATATGGCAAAATGTATAACTTGTTTGCCAGGGAAAATTGCAGAACCATGGCAGGAGTACTGGCCCAGGAACATGGTGGGAGACTGCACCCTGTAGTTTTTTTTTTTCAAAGATGGTCCCGGTGCAGGTTCAAGGCATGCCCACGTGTCTCAGAACTCTAGCGTCCTGGGCGATGGTGGTTGAGATGGCCACTTCTTTCACTCTGGGACACGACACCTCACTTCACACCACCCACAATGTGTCATTCCTGTTGAAAAATGTACATACACAGCACATGTCTGCTCAGAGGTTGAGCGGATATGAGGTGATTTTGCTGTCCAATCCAAAATTGCACATCAAGTATGCTTCTCCCACTGCAGGCCCAGCACCAATTTTAAACGCCCTTTTAGGATTAAAAGGAGAACAGGATGAGGTTGTGCCACAACATGGCTGCATAAACCTCATTTACCAAGACACATCACCCAGGTCTGATTTATCTTCCACAGCACTACCAGACACACAGAATGTTTTTGTGGATGGTTCTTGCTCTAGATCAAATGATCACACATACCATGCAGGGTATGCAGTTGTGCAGCTTCCAGATGTTATACTTGAGGCCAAGCCTATCCCATATCAATCAGCACAGGCTGCTGAATTAATTGCACTCACTAGAGCATGCCAGCTCTTTGAAGGTCAGGATGTAAACATTTACACTGACTCGAAGTACGGGTATGGCGTGGTACACGACTTCGGTGTGATATGAAGTAGGCGTGGCTTCGTGGCAGCATATGGAAAGAACGTTTCACATTCTTCTTTGATAATGTTACTGCTAAAAACTATCCAGCTACCTAAAACACTGGCTACAGTACATTGCAGAGCACATACAGGCCAACAGACAGAGATAGCCAGGGGAAATGCTCTGGCTGACCTTGCTGCTAAACAAGATGCTATCTCACAGACAACAGACATCCAAATGGCTATGCTGATACCTGACCTATCCCCATTTGAACAGTCACTTGCAGATCTCCAGGATTATGCCTCAAATTATGAGTTAAGGGACTGGGATAAAAAGGGTGTGCAGAAAGATCCAAAAAACTGGACTTCTCTGCAAAGAGGGGAAAACATGTATACCAACGGCAAGTGCATCACTCTTCATCTCACAGTACCACAGAATAGGCCACGCAGGTATACAGGTCACGGCTGATCTGCTGATCTTTTGAGTAGAGATTTTAATATTCTCAAGATGGGTCGAACTTTTTGTGACCACAAAAGAAGACGCACAAACAGTAGTGAGGATCCTCACTCAGGAAATCATTCCTCGATGGGGATGCCCACTTCAAATAAACTCAGGCAATGGTCCAGCTTTCGTAGCCAGGGTCTGCCAGGACTTGGTAAAAACTTCCCTACCACCCTTAAAGCTTAGGGATAGTAGAAAGAATGAACAGAACAATAAAAGACAAGATAAGAAAGGCCACCGGAGGAACCTTTGCCAACTGGAAAAAGGACCTCCCAGCAGTCCTGGCAGAAATAAGAATGACCCCTTCCAAAACAACAGGGTATTCGACTTTTGAAGTTTTGATGGGTAGACCTTTCCCCACCCCATGAGCCAGAGCACCTTTAATGGTAGAAAAGGGAGATTTAGACTTAATACAGGAAGAATATGTAAGAAAACTGGTTGAAACATTGGATACAGTCAAAAGAAATGTTGCTTGCACCTCTCCTTTTTTTTCACAGGAAGCTACTCACCCTTTCAAGGTGGGAGACACCGTGGTGGTCCAAAAGCTGAACAGAAATAAGAAGCAAGAGTATCCCTTTGGACCTCCTACCACAGTGGTTGCAGTGACCAGAACAGCCATCCCAGTGGAAAACTGCCAGTCCTGGATCCATGCCAGCTGAGTAAAAAAGGTTGCCCAAAGCCCCAGGAGAAGGAAGGAGACCTTGGATAAAGGAGGCCCTCAAGCAGAAGTCTAAGCAGATGAAGAAGGATTTCCTGGGAAAGCAGGTCCGGCCAGAGAAGATGACCTCGCTTATTTCACCACAGACTTCTGGCAAGGCATTTTGCCTCCTGATCCTGATCTCTCTGATAGTGTTCCTGCCCACCTGGATCATCACTAACTGTATCTACCACCCTGAAGATTTGGGTGCAATTAAAAGTATCTGTGGGAACACACACACACACAAGAGAACATTACAGTGACACAAGCTAGAACAAAGAGAGAGATTGGAGATAGTTTTACTGATAAGGTGCTTTTGCTAAAATTTAAGTATGCTTATGCTCAAAAATCAGGGTATGAAGAATGTTGGATATGTAGCAAATTACATCCTAGCACTGCCCGAAGTCCCCTTTTGGCTGTACCTTTAAATATTTCCTCCTTCCTCAACGAGACTTCTCCTGTCTTCTTAACTAACTTATCCACTCTGTACATAATTAACACTGTTACCTTTCCAACAGCAGGTAAAAGTCATTCCCCCGATTGGTGTTTTAATTTAGGGAATGAGACACAGACTAACCCCTCCATTTGTAGAAGGTCAATATTTAACATCTCCCTGTGCTAACCTAGAGGCCAGTATACCCCCTCAAACACCGCAACAAAAGGGAATTGTTCTATAAACAAGACATTGCCTGGGCATGGTTTCCTTCTTGGACAGGATGGGGTATAAACATTATGAAAAGGTTGAACAATTATTCAAGTATATTGGATGAGATAATGGAGAGGAATTCAGATGACATTGCTATGTTAAACATAGAAACTAGAGCAATTAGAAAAGTTAGAACTACATGAGTAAGCTATAGAAAGCATGAGTGCAGCTCTCACAGGTTTATGTGAAATGACTGAGGACTACGAATGCTGTACTTGGATCTCTAACACGAGTGCCAAGGTGCCTGACTTCTATGATATTTATCCTTGCTCTGATTCTTTACCACTGCTTTAAGTGTTGTATTTGCATAATTGCACGCATGCAATCTCCTGATGATAAGGTTCTATCCTACATGACATACATGAAGAATCATCAGGCAATCTATGCCACAATCCCAACGAAGTACTAGAACACTAGATAGAATGTAGAGATCATCTTATATGATCTAAGAGGGTATTGAAGGGATATTTAGCTTAACCACATCCATTTTATAGTAATCAACTTCCATTTTGTGTTTTATTCTGTATTCTATTTTACAGACAGCTGCATGTACTGTTCATTATTCTTCTTATCTTTCCTTACTTTCCATTTCTTGTAAAGCACGTGATTTCCCAGAAATGATGCGTTTGTTTGGTTTCACTTTTGTCATAAAATGTTTCTGTATTTGATTGGATAATTTGTATGACACGGTCAAGGGGTGGTAGTTTCTGAAAGCCCCCTTTAAACATTCACACCAAAGAATAAAGATTAGATTTGCTCGGCGAGACTTTGTCATTCTTTTTTTATCATTGTCTCAATGGGCTAATCTCACAGGCCTGTGGGGATTGTAAGGTACACCTTCTGCAGAGGTTTTTGCAATTAAGAGATTATCAAGTACATCTGTACATGCATATATATATATATATATATATATATATATATATATATATATATATATATATATATATAAATAAGGGTGTGCTTATTCAGCAAGTGTAGTCAGTGATTTAACCACCAATAGTGAGGTACCTAAAATAAAAAATACTCCCAAAGTACCTCGCATATTCACTTATCTAAAATGAATAAAATCTACATAATAGTGCTTATGGATATAATACCTAACAATGTGTAACCACACACATACAAATAAAATAAAATATAAATACAATATCTTAAAAAGTGTAAATGATAATATACATGTGAAAAATCTTGAGATCTGAGTGGGTAATCTCTTCCAAACAGGAGACCTGCTCCAATCTGTGCAGAAATAGTGTTGAATAGTGGTTAAATATCCTCCACCAACCACCTCTGAGTGAATTGGCTGCTCACCTTATCGGAAGACCCTTATGGGTCTAATCACGCCTTGTGTATATAAAGAGATCTTCAAATATCAATGGACAAACCCCTGATGTAGTCTGGAATGCCCACAGTCCCCATTAGGCAAAATAGGAATCGTTCCTTGATGATTACTCAGAATATATAGGTTTTATTAAACATATAAGAAATGCTCACACACATTTTCCACATCTTGTTAAATTGCAAACAGAAATCCACGATAAGAGCTCCTCACCTCCTCACCTCTAATTCGAGTGTACGAGACACCGGAAGTGACGTCACCAGCTTCACCTGACACATTGCGTCACCTGTCATGTGACTTCTTCAAGGGATAGGAGCCTAGTGACGAGTGCCCAGATTTAAGAGCCCAGATTTGTGTACCAGTAGCTATGGTGATGGGTGAATCATCAGGTCAAAACACCCGTAATGTTATCTCAGTATATTTAAACTATTTACATACAGTTGTGCTCATAAGTTTACATACCCTGGCAGAAGTTATGATTTCTTGGTCATTTTTCAGAGAATATGAATGATGACACAAAAACTTTTCTTTCACTCATGGTTAGTGTTTAGCTGAAGCCATTTATTATCAATCAACTCTGTTTACTCTTTTTAAATCATAATGGCAACAGAAACTACCCAATGACCCTGATCAAAAGTTTACATACCCCAGTTCTTAATACCCTGTATTGCCCCCTTTAACATCAATGATAGCTTGAAGACTTTTGTGGTATTTGTGGCTGAGGCTCTTTATCTTCTCAGATGGTAAAGTTGCCCATTTCTCTTGGCAAAAAGCTTCCAGTTCCTGTAAATTTTTGGGCTGTCTTGCATGAACTGCACATTTGAGATCTCCCCAGAGTGGCTCAATGATATTGAGGTCAGGAGACTTAGATGGCGACTCCAGAACCTTCACTTTATTCTGCTGTAGCCAATGACAGGTTGACTTGGCCTTGTGTTTTGAATCATTGTTATGTTGGAATTTCCAAGTACATCCCATGAGCAGCTTCCTGGCTGATGAATGCAAATGTTCTTCCAGTATTTTTTGATAACATACTGCATTCATCTTGCCAACAATTTTGACCAAATTTCCTGTGCCTTTGTAGCTCACACATCCCCAAAACATCAGCGAGCCACCTCCGTGTTTCACAGTAGGAATGGTGTACCTTTCATGATAGGCCTTGTTGACTGCACAAATGTAGCATTTATGGTTGTGGCCAAAAAGCTCAATTTTGGTCTTATCACTCCAAATTAATTTGTGGCAGAAGGTTTGAGGCTTCTCTCTGTGCTGTTTGGCATATTGTAAGCGGGATACTTTGTGGCATTTGCGTAGTAATAGCTTTCTTCTGGCGACTCGACCATGCAGCCCATCTTTCTTCAAGTGCCTCCTTATTGTGCATCTTGAAATAGCCACACCACATGTTTTCAGAGAGTCCTGTATTTCACCTGAAGTTATTTGGAGGTTTTTCTTTGCCTCCCCGAACAATTTTCTTGGCATTTGTGGCTGAAATTTCAGTTGGTCTACCTGACCATGGTTTGGTTTCAACAGAACCCCTCATTTTCGACTTCTTGATTAGAGTTTGAACACTGCTGATTGGCATTCTCAATTCCTTGGATATCTTTTTATATCCCTTTCTTGTTTTATACAGTTCAACTACCTTTTCCCGCAGATCCTTTGACAATTCTTTTGCTTTCCCCATGACTCAGAATCCAGAAACGTCAGTGCAGCACTGGATTAAAGATACAAGGGTCTGTCAGGAGTCCAGAAATGCATTGATCTTTTATATACACACACTAATTACAAGCAAACAGATCACAGGTGAGGATGGTTACCTTTAATAGCCATTCAAACCCCTTTGTGCCAACTTGTGTGCATGTTTTCAGGCCAAAATCACCAGGGTATGTAAACTTTTGATCAGGGTCATTTGGGTAGTTTCTGTTGTCATTATGATTTAAAAAGAGTAAACACAGTTGATCGATAATAAATGGCTTCAGCCAAACACTAACCATGAGTGAAAGAAAAGTTTTTGTGTTATCATTCATATTCTCTGAAAAATGACCAAGAAATCATAAATTCTAACAGGGATATGTAAACTTATGAGCACAAATGTATATATTAACAGGTTGACATTTTAATTACTTCATATATTTTTTCATTCCTTTTTACCCACTAAATGGTGGTAAAGATTCTTTTTTAAAAAAATTTACGGTATTTTTTCATTTAAAAAAAAAAAAAACAGCGGGGGCGTGGCCTGGACAGCGATGTGAGAGGACGAGAAAGACCGGAGCTCCTCTTGTGGTAATCCTTATTCCCCCATCCTGCACCAAATACGGGCTAGATTTCTATCCAAACTGCGGGCAAAAGCAGCTTAGACAAGCCGAATCATGTCCCCTCCAAAAAGAAGCACCACCGCCTCCTCTTCCTTAGAAAAATATCGGAGGACGGAGCGGTACACAGAGGAGCAAGATGGCGCCGCGCCAACAGCACACGCGGCCCCTCACACAGACCCAGCAGCGGACGGAACAGCTAAAGTACTTGAGGCTATCTCACTCTGCCAATCCACCCTGACGACCAAAATAGAGGAAGTAAAGGTGGACATCTCTTTAATCAGGCATGACATGACTAAACTGAGGGAGCGAGTTACTGAAGCTGAAACCAGGATAGGGCGTGCGGAGGACACACTATACCCTCTACAACATTCCTATGAGGATCTGCAGAGACAGCTGCAGCAACTTGCACAGAAGCATGATGACCTCGAGAACCGGTCCCGCAGGTCCAATCTGCGCTTTATTGGGCTACCTGAGGGCTCGGAGGGCACAGACCCTGCCACCTTCCTTGAGCAGCTTCTGATCACTACGTATGGCAGAGACGCCTTCTCCACCACTTTTGTGGTGGAGCGGGCCCACCGTATGCCTGCACGCCGCCCGCCTGAAGGAGCGCCGCCCCGCACCTTTATAGCGAAACTGCTAAATTTTAAGGACCGCAACGCGGTGCTTCGAATGGCGAGGATTAAAGGTAACATCCCTTTCCAGGCCGGATTTATTTCAGCATTTCCAGATTTCTCTGCTGAGGTGCAGAGGCAACGAGCACGCTTCACAGAAATCAAACGCCGCTTAAGAGCCTGTCACATCAAATATGCAATGCTCTTTCCAGCTCGCCTTCGCGTGGTCGGTGAGGACAGGGTGCACTTTTTCGAGGACCCTACCCTGGCTACGGAGTGGCTAGACCAACATGATGCTGCAAGAAATCGTCCAGCTTGACCGTCTCCTCACCCTACTAACATTGTAAGTGCCTAATCATAACCCTTTAAGTTAATTTTCTACCTGAGCCCACTATCTTTATTCCTCTTCTACTATACACGGCCTATCATCCATTCTTGGACAACCATGCTCTGTGTTTGCAACGTCTTTTGGCCCCAGGCCCACATACCTTTTGTCCTCCCCCCCTTTTTTTTTTGCCCAACTTTGCCAGAACTTGGAGCCCTTCATTATGATCCTTCAAAGTACAGAGTGCTTGGAAAACCGCACACCTGTTTTTCATGGTGCTGTTATCAGATGGGTCTCACAGAGGACCTCTCACTACCGGGGACACTACACCACTAAGTACAAGGAACTATCCGTTTCCCACTTCACCCCCCAAATCTCAGAGCCAGACGCACCATTCTATTGCTATTACAGCACTTTGGACTCCAACCTTCTTGGTGCTAACATTCTAAGACTTGATGCTACAGAGGAGCATAGGCCCAGGCTTATGCGATCTACCTACGTTTGTGAGTTGCAGAGGTCACACGTACTCCGTTGCTGATTTTACCTCCAGAACTTGTTTGCACCCAAAGGGTATTGGTTACTCCGCCACCGGCGCTGCCAAATAGGCTCCCGCCGGTGGCGATATGTTCAAAAGTGCAGTGTTCTATGCTTGATTGCTGAATGCTGTTAAGGCATTGTTGTTGCACTAGTTCCGGGCTACATGCCCCAGTCAAGTTTGGGAGACTGAGGGCAGGGAGGGGGGCAGAGGGAAAAGTTAAGTTTAGGAACATGTCTACTGATACACTATGTTTTAATACGTTATTGCATAATTGTTGTCCTTCGGGAAAGGTGGCGGAACTATTTTTTGTGTCCATGCGGAGTGTGGTGGTATGTGTGTCCACGCAATGGTCCACGTTTATCCTTCCATTACCAGATACTGAATCAGTATGGCTAACATAAAATTTCTCTCCTGGAATATCCGGGGGATCCGGGATAAAATTAAACGCACAGCGATATTCAACAATCTTAAATCATATAGAGCAGATATCATAGTTCTTGTGGAGACCCATGTTACAGGTCAACTCCAACTTGCATTGAAGCGCCCCTGGATTGGCTGGGCATTTCATGCCACCCACACTCCGTATTCAAGTGGAATTTCGATCCTAATAGCTAAAACAACCCCATTCGCAATTATTTCAGTACGCACCGACCCACAGGCGAGGTATATTTTCTTGCATTGCACACTAAATGCTATACAATACTTAATAATGGCATTTTACATTCCTCCTCCATATAAGTCCACTTTAATTACCGAGGGACTGCTATATATGGCACAACACCCCAACACCCAATGTATTTGGCTAGGGGATTTTAATATGATTCTCAACCCCCTTAAGGATAGATTACAACTACAGCAAAACACCCATCACCCCAACACCACTAGATTTGGGCGTACACTAGCAGAATTTTCGTTAACCGACACATGGAGATACAAGCACCCAGACACCATGGCTTACTCTTGCTTTTCGGCGACACACTCCACCATGTCCCGAATTGATCTCATCTTAATATCAGACACCCTAATTCCAGCACTAACTGACTCAGGGTACCACACGAGATCGCTTTCAGATCACGCCCCATGTTGGGCCACACTACAACTAGCCCCAAACATAGGACCTCGAACCTGGCGCCTACACCCTTTTTGGCTAGCAACACTCAAAGACGAAGAGGACATTCACAGGGAGTGGCAATTTTACTTTAACACCAATAGGAACACGGCCCCAGCGGGCATGGTATGGGAGACATTCAAACTTCACGCACGCACCATTCTATCTTCTCGAAAAAACAGAGTCAAAACCTCTTCCAAAGCTCTTATACTTCAGGCCTCTGACAAACTAGATTTGATTTCCAGGGAGTTCCAAAATGACCCTACACAGGAAAAGGCATCTGCACTCAAGCTGCAGACCCGTCTTGTAGACCAGTTGCAGTTTGAGAAAGCCAAGCAAAAACTTTTCTTTGTGCGACAGCGGGTTTTTGAGCAGGGGGAAGTGCGGGTAAATTGATGGCATATCTCGCCCGTCAAGATACGTGCCCACCGGTAGTGGTCACACTTTTGGACCCTAACAACGTCACATACTCAGACCCCCCAGCGGTTGCGAAAGCTTTTCAAACATACTTTGCTGACCTATACTCCTCTAAGGTGCAGACCACCGCACAAGAAACCCAGGTCTTTCTCCAAGACATCCCCTTTCCCCAATTATCAGAATCCCAACTCACAGACCTAGAGGCTCCTCTTACTACCGATGAAATAGCACTCGCCATAGCATCCCTCGCACCAGCTAAAGCACCAGGCAGGAACGGTTTACCACTTGACTTTTACGCAGCCTACTCAGAAATACTTATCCCTGAATTATTGGCTCTTTACAATTATATATTTGAGTCTGGGTCCCTTCCTGAAACCCTACGCCAGGCAGTTATTATAGTGATTCCCAAACCAGGTAAGGACCCCCACCACATAAAATCCTATCGCCCAATCTCGCTCCTCCAAGCAGACATTAAAATACTAGCCAAAATATTAGCCACGCGCCTCAATCACAGCATTCTCTCCTTAATCCACCCGGATCAGACGGGGTTCATGCCCGGCAATATTCAGCCATGAACCTACGGCGCTTATACATGAACATTGAAGCGGAGCACGAGAATGCGGGAGAGAGGGCGGTGGTGGCGTTAGACGCCGCAAAAGCTTTTGATTCGGTGGAGTGGGGGTACCTGTGGGAATGCCTTAGGGGATTCGGTTTTGGACCCAACTTTATTAAATGGGTAAAATTGTTATATTTCTCCCCCTCAGCCAGAGTAGTAGTGAATGGATACACTTCTGACTCCTTTCCTTTAGGTCTGGGAACTCGACAGGGATGCCCACTGTCTCCCCTGCTGTATGCCCTGGCGGTGGAACCCCTTGCCATCTCCCTTAGGCTAAACCCCAATGTACGAGGGCTAAACAAGGGTTCTGTGTCCGAAAAACTAAGCTTATACGCAGATGATATGCTGCTATATCTTGAAGACACTGGTCCTTCCCTTCAAAAGGTCCTCGATATCATTGGTGACTTTGGGAAACACTCGGGACTGAGCATGAATTGGTCCAAATCACAGACTCTCCCTCTTGACCTCTCGCCCCCATCCTCGGGTGCGGCGTCCCTCCCGCTACAAAGAGTTGCCTCTATTAAATATCTGGGTGTAACAATCACAAGAGACCCCCTTGAATACATAGCCAATAACATTGAACCACTTTTCCCCTACCTGAAATCCCGCACACAATCCTGGGCAAGACTTCCTTTAGGGGTAATGGGGAGAATTAATTTATTTAAAATGATACTTCTGCCAAAATTTCTTTATCTGTTTTGGAACTCCCCAGTACTAATCCCGCTAAAGTTCTTCAAAAAGATGGACCAAATTATCAACTCCTTCATATGGGGATCCAGTAGGCACAAACTGGCTTGGAACACGATTAAAAACCCTACCTCGTCGGGAGGAGCAGCCATACCAGACTTATACACCTATTACATAGCTGCACAACTATCACATTTTTATCATATTCATAAGACTGACGAAATCAGATACCAAGCACTGGTATGTAAAAGGCCAAATAATGTCATGTACTCTCCATTACAAGTTCTATTTAGAAAAGGGAGCAGGAAACAGACAAGAACAGACCAACACTCATTGCTGCTTCAACATCGCCACACATGGGAGAAAGCGATTAAAATGACGGGCGTTGATTTCTTTCACTCACACACACCCCTCTGGCATAATCCCCTCTTAGGGGAACTGATGTCCTTACCCGGGGCCACCAGATGGGCAGCTAAGGGGATAGTGTTCCTTTTTCAGGTCGTCACTTTATTTGGTGTAAGACACTTCCAAACACTTTGTGAAGAATTTGACCTCCCCCCCCCACATGCAATTCAGCTACTTGCAACTGAAACACGCGCTCCAGACGCAATTCACAAATGGTTTTCCTAACTCCCAAATGATCCCACTAGTAGATGTAATTACAGGGTCCACTCCAGAAAAACTCATATCTACTCTATACACCACGCTACGCAATAGAGCAACTGCCAGAATAATAGATACAGCAAGATTCAGATGGGAGACAGACTTGGGCCAAATAGACGGTACTGATTGGGAAGATATACTGGAGAATGTACCGAAAACCTCACCTAAAATATCTGAACGCCTGACCCAACTATACATAATCCATAAGTCTTATCTCACGCCTGCCAGAATAGCCAAATTCTCCCCAAACCAAAATTTAAGCTGCCCAAGATGCTTAAGTACCCCTTGCTCCTTCTTTCACCTGATCTGGTCATGCCCAGTGATACAAGACTACTGCACACAGATTGTAAAGTTCCTCCATGATCACATGGGTTCACCAATACAACTAGACCCCAGGCCGTGCCTTCTGGGCCTACTCCCAGACACCATGACTAGACACATGGCTACACTTCTTAGTGAAACACTATTTAGTGCTAGAAAGTTAATCGCCAAACACTGGATGAGAACCACCTTTCCCACTGTCCAGGATTGGCTGAGGGATGTGAATATGTCCTTGCCATATAAAAAAATATTGTACAGACATAGAGGATGTTCAAAAAAATACTATAAGATATGGGGTAAATGGCTAGACAATACAAATACTTGTTCTACATGATTAACAGTTGATAGCTGCAAGCCAGAGGTGGATGACACATTCATAGTTACAAAAACTCAACCTAGGGAAAGATCTAGCCTGACATAATAACACAATGCAAATGGTTAATCTAGATACAGTATTTTAACTGTATAGATGCTTACACCTTCCTAAATCTATAAATATAATGTCAGAACTGTATGTCTGGACATAAATGATGTTCGCCGCTTTCATGATTATTCTATGACATGTATTTCATTTGTATGATGCTTTTGACAACAATAAACATGTTCTTTGTTAAAAAAAAAAAAAACAGCAGTGATTAAATACCACCAAAAGAAAGCTCTATTTTTGTGAAAGACATTATTAAAATGTCATTTGAGTACAGCATTGCATGAACGCACAATTGTCATTCAAAGTGTGACAGCGCTGAAAGCTGAAAATTGGCCTGGGCAGGATTGGGGGTAAAAGTGCCCTTTATTGAAGCAGTTAAATATACCATTTCTATTAGTGCAAAAAATACCTGTTGATCCTGCCACAAATTCTGTGAGCACATGGCTTCTGTGTTCTTTGCCGGTGCTGTGCTCAGTTAGCATTGCTCCAAACACTCTCTGTGGACTACAAACCACCTCCCCCATATGTTATAGAGGAGAGGGGCAGGTGTTCTGCAGCCTTGTCTTGGGTTGATAAAACTGTTCCAATATAGGTAGAAAATGGGTAGGAAGTGTGTTAATGACAGGATCACCAGGTGATAATAAAGACTAAAAAAGGTAAAAAAGTGTTATGCTGCAAGGACTAAACTGTGACATTAACAGTAGCTTACCTGTGCACTGGGAGAAAACAAACTAAACTTCAATGCTCTACAGAATTCCATCAGCAGGGGGAGTGGGAGTGCCAGCAGCACCCAATGGACTGTGAAGCTGGCCACAGTGGATGTAGGAAATTGACTTATTCATTCTCTTGGGTGCTAAATCGTTGAACTTGTAATATCCTCATTCACAAATGCATGAATCACTTAAGTTGGTGTTCTGTCATTATCTGAGGAAAAGGGCTTGACCCCCTAAACGCGCCAAAGATTTTTGACTCCCTAGGCAAAACCTCATTTTGGCTCCGTCTGTGCTGGGGGCAGTATGCGGTGGGGGCAGTATGTGCTGGGGGAAGTATGTACTGTGGGCAGTATGTACTGGGGGCAGTATGCGGTGGGGCAGTATGCGCTGGGGGGCAGTATGTACTGGGGGCAGTATGCGGTGGGGGCAGTATGTGCTGGGGGCAGTATTTACTGGGGCAGTATGCGGTAGGGGCAGTATGTGCTGGGGGCAGTATGTGCTGGGGGTAGTATGTGCTTGGGGCAGTATGTACTGATGTACTGGGGGGTGCAGTATGTGCTGGGGCAGTATGTACTAGGGGCAGTATGTGCTGGGGGCAGTATGTGCTGGGGGCAGTATGCAGTGGGGGCAGTATGTGCTGGGGACAGTATGTACTGGGGGCAGTTTGTGCTGGGGGGCAGTATGTACTGGGGGCAGTATAAGCTGGGGCAGTATGTACTGGGGCAGTATGCAGTGGGGACAGTATGTGGTGGGGGCATTATGTACTAGGGGTAGTATACGGTGGGGGTAGTATGTACTGAGGCAGTATGCGGTGGGGGCAGTATGTGGTGGGGGCAGTATGTACTGGGAGCAGTATGTGCTGAGGGCAATATGCGGTGGGGGCAGTATGTGCTGAGGGCAGTATGTACTGGGGGGCAGAATATTTGCTAGGGGCAGTATGTACTGGGGCAGTATGTACTTTGGGGCAGTATGTGCTGGGGGCAATATGCAGTGGGGACAGTATGCAGTGGGGGGCAGTATGTGCTGGAGACAGTATGTACTGGGGGCAATATGTACTGGGGCAGTATGCGGTGAGGGCAGTATGTACTGGCGGAAGTATGCGGTGGGGGCAGCATGTGGGGCGGCAGTATGTGGTGGGGGCAGCATGAAGTTGCACCCCTGGGAGCCGTTCCCTGCTGTTTGTGTGCAGATTAGGGAGCTGAAGCATTATAGAAAGAAGGAACTCCTGCAGGGGAGAACTTCAGTCACTCACCTCATGGCTACAGGGGAAGATTCCCGGGGCTGCCATCTTGGCTCCTCTTCCCAGTGCAGTCCAGTGCATTTTCAGCCAGAGAGGACACTAATGTATGTGGAAGTCAGCCACACCCCTCCCCGCCCACCATCTCGATCAGCCCCAGGAGAATCTATAGACTTCAAAGAGAGTCCTTACAGGCTGTCTGCCCTAGGAGGCTAATTTATTTATTTATTTATTATTTATTTATTTATTTCAGGTACTTATATAGCGCCGTCAATTTACGCAGCGCTTTACATATACATTGTACATTCACATCAGTCCCTACCCTCAAGGAGCTTACAATCTACGGTCCCTAACTCACATTCATACATACTAGGGACAATTTAGACAGGATCCAATTAACCTACCAGCATGTCTTTGGAGTGTGGGAGGAAACCGGAGTACCCGGAGGAAACCCACGCAGGCACAGGGAGAACATGCAAACTCCAGGCAGGTAGTGTCGTGGGTGGGATTCGAACCAGCGACCCTTCTTACTGCTAGGCGAAAGTGCTATCCACTGCACCACTGTGTCGCCGGGTACTGCAGCTGAAGACAAAGTAAGAGGCTGCTCCTTCCAGACCCCTTTGCGACACGATGGAGCGGAGGACTAAGCACACACCTGGCGCTGCTTCGGGGGAGGGGGGATCTGCCTGCTCCTTCTCCCCGCTTATGAACTCTGCACCAGCAGCGAGCCAGATGGAGCCGTGGGAGCTGCCTCCTGCTCCTCCCGCTACACTCCACACCAGGCCACCACCTGCCAGGGGGGAACCGATCCTCTGAAGGGGATCCAGGAACCTTGGCTGCACCCCTAGGGCAGTGCGCCCTAGGTGGCTGCCTACTCCGCCTAGTGGTAGCACTGGCCCTGGCGCTAGCCGTTCCTGGATGCTATGAGGTCTTCCCATGCCATCAGTTGAGTATGGTGGATTTTGAGGCGGTCTTATCGTTTTATCTAGACTAGCTTGTGCATGACATGTGTATGTGTGTATTCACTTGTCATTTATCTTTCTAATAAAATTGAGTTATGGTAATGCACTAGGTCAGTGCACCCTCTCTATTGTTGTTTTCTAGTTTACCAAAGAATACCCACAGTCCTGAGAGGGCAGCAAGACAATTGTGTGCTAAACCTACTGGATTAGCCAAGAGGAGAGTCCTTTTAATTTCTAAACACCACAACTGAGTGCAGGAGGTTCCATTTTTAACACACACAGTTTTTGACAAGTCCTTAAAAAATAAAAAAACGAATTGTCAATCACGTCAATCATCCAGCAATGTAGATCCACGGCAATCACGCTGTCTGGCGCCTGTCAACCTGTCAAAAGAAAAAAAAAATGCCACCAGCCAACATGATCTTACCCTGATGACTACTCACTCACTGCTTTGGCCAGATGACAGCTTAAATAAATAAAGGTTTGGGGTCTCCTGGGTGACATCATTAATCATATTTGGATGTGACCATATTGTGTCAATGATAACCCTGGTTGCCAGAGGCCAGAATCTGACAGCTGCAAACACCAAAGTGTTTGACAATCCTCCCTGTACTGTGCCATCCTGATATATCCTTCTTAGCATTAGCGGCTGGTGCTCAAAATTTTTGGGGTGGCGCAGACAAACTTAAAAATTCTGGAAAAAAAAACATCAATTGCAGCCTCACTGTGCCCATGAAACGCAGCCACTGTGCCCATCAAACGCAGCCACTGCACCCAACAATTGCAGCCACTGTGCAATCAAACGCAGCCACTGTGCCCATCAATTGCAGTCACTGTGCAATTAAACGCAGCTACAGTGCCCATCAATTGCAGCCACTGTGCAATCAAACGTGGCCACTGTGCCCATCAAACACAGCCACTGTGCAATCAAATGCAGCCACTGCGTCATCAAACGCAGCCACTGTGCCCATCAAACGCAGCCTTTGTGCCCATCAAATGCAGCCACTGGGACATCAAATGCAGCCACTGTGCCCATCAATTGCTGCCCCTATGCCCATCAAATGCTGCCACTGTGCCCATCAAATGCTGCCACTGTGCCCCATAAAATGCTGCCACTGTGCCCATCACTGTAGCGCCTGTCCTTTCAGTCAATCAGGTGACGGGTAACAGACCCGCGCACCTGATTGGCGGAGAGGCGGTTCATTGTTAGGAAAGCAAATATTCATTCGCTTTTTTAACACACCTGGGTGGGCTTTTAGCGCAATGCTTTGGGCCATGAGTCCAGCTTTTTTGAAACCTATTAGAGCTTATGGCTCTAATCAGGTTCTTCAAAAACACCCCCCCGCTGCTACAATTCAGGCATCTGGCGTCCGAAAAGGGGTAGAATGCCTGAATAGGTGGTGGCGGCCGCGGCCATGGATAGATTCATGCTATGCATGAATCTATCCATTATACACAGAGGGGATGGCTGGAGAGAGGGGGCGGCACCGTGTGCCCCTAATGGATGCACGGCCGCTGCTTCTTGTGTTTACCCCAAGCCTTACCGGAGCACAGGGTCTTATGTAAGAATAGTAGTCCTTGAGATTAACTTTCTACATGGTATTTAGAGCCAAAGTTACCTTTGGGGTATACATTGAGTCATGTTTGCAGTTAAATTCTAAAGTGGGGTGGGGCATGGCCAAGAGCGGCATGGGACACTGCTGCAGTCTCCTGAGGAGGACCTGAAAGCTACTCCAGCTATATTCAGTGCTGCAGGGGAAGGGACAGCCTCTGTGCTGAGCCTTGCACACAGCACAGACCAGCCGTTTCCAGAGCAGGAGGAGGATGAGGGGGATGAGGAAACTGAACAACCCACACTGGCTGATATACTCAGAGCTGTGCATAAATGCACGGCATCTGTGAATACACTGCAAGAACAATTTGGGGGACTGAAGAGGAGCTGGGACTGATCCGCCACGACTTTCAAAAGATCAGAGACCGCACCACAGCAGTGGAGGGCCGCGTCAGTGACGTAGAGGATAAATTGGCACCATTGATCAGAGAAGTCCAAATAGCTACACCCATAGCCAGAGCCAGTGAACTTAAAGGGGAGGACATCGAGAACCGCCTTAGGAGGAGCAATGTCCGCATAGTGGGACTCCCAGAGAAGACAAAAGGTAGAGACACCCCACGGACTTTGTTGAAAAATGGCTGATTGAAGTATTTGGCAAGGAGGCATTTACTCCCTTCTACTCTGTTGAACGGGCTCACAGGGTCCCTCCCAGGCCACTACCACCCGGACACCCCCCCCCCCGCACCCTCCTAGCCAAACTCTTTAATTATAAAGACAAGGAGATAATTCTTGCGACTGGCCAGAGAACACCGCAACATACAGCAGAATGGGCGCAGAATCTCCTTCTACCCAGACTTCTCGGCGGAAGTCCATCATAGCAGGGCCAAGTTCGTGGAAGTCAAGAGAAGACTTCAGCTCCTACAGGCCAATTACGCAATGCTATACCCTGCCAGGCTCCGTGTGGTAGTCAGAGGCCAGGCCTCAAACTGACTGGATGCTAATGAACATTTGCTTTGCTGGGGTGGACACCATGCAGAGGAAGCAGACTGATACTGAAATGGGTGGTAGTTACTACAAAAGAAACCCTGTTGGTTGAAGCAACTAGAAATAAGTGCACTATTCTGTCACAAGTTTGAAGCTGCATCAAGAGCAAGTAAACTTCATGCGAATAAGGGACATATGGATTACAATGTTTTTGATTGCTGGCCCCTAGCTGCCTGTTTGCTCAGAGGCCGTTGGGCCCACAAGTTTGAGTTTTCTCAGTTCATATTCATACTGTTGCTCAGTGGCGGTGCCAGGTGGGTGCTTGGGTGTGCTGAAGCTCCCCCAAAAAATCTTCAAGCACCCTCATAGCACCCCCAACATTTCCACAGAGGTATTACAGTACAGTCACAGGATTTTAAATACATTATTTGGTACTTGCTGTGAATCCTGTCTGCAAGAGGCTAGGGAGGTGGAGGGATACAGCCAAATAAGCGCTAATGATCAGTTAGACCCGGCAGGGGCTGGGTGGTGAGGAGCCTGCATCAGTGGCGGATTGATCCAGTGCTGGTCTCCTGCATTTGTCACCAAAAGAAGAATTTGGATGGAAGCAGCAGAGAGAGCCCAGCCCTGTTCAGTGCCCCAGGAACCTGGAGGAAGCAGGTATTCTAAGGAGAGAGAGGAGGAGAGAAACTGTGTTTACTTATATGGTGGGGTGAGGAGTGAGGGAGCAGAATGGAGCTGCTGCACGCAGTGCATTGCAGTCTGCAGGGCTCACTGAGCCTGCCAGTGTCAGAGGACAAGAGGTGTGTGTGTGTCACATGGTGTGCTCCGAGGAGGAAGGCTTAAGAGGAGAGAGGCTGATCACTGCTGCAGGCATCGTTCTGTTTTTATTGTAGCTGCTGAGCCTGGAAGGAAGGAGGGCTTTCCAGTCCTCTGATCTATAACAGCATGCTGCATTACACTGATTGAGGGGCATGCCTGATCTGGACTGAGCAGTGGACACTGAGGGAAATCCTCTGATATCAGCCCTCTCATTCAGCTTGGAGACATGTACTGCAATCATTAGAATGCCACACAGATCAGGAGTGCCTGTGCCTGCTACTTACAGTGTCCATATGATGATCAGGTGTCCCCATAACAGTGCACCATTGGACTATGGGGTTACTGTTGTGCTGTGTATGGGGTCACCCTCCTGCTGTGGGCACTGTGTATGGGGTCGCCCTCCTGCTGTGGGCCCTCTAAAAGGGGACACTCTCTCTATGGGGTCACTCTCTTTCTCTTTGCACTCTAAGGGCTCACTCCTAATCTGGGCACTCTAAGGGCTCACTCCTAATCTGGGCACTCTAAGGGGTCACTCCTAATCTGGGAACTCTAAGGGGTCACTCCTGCTCTGCACTGTATGCTGTGTACTGCTCACTAATGTGCAGTGCTGGGTGTTCTGGCTGGCCCTAACATGTACTAGGGGTTGTCATTGCTGGCCCTTATACATGTTGGCTGGCCCTAACATGTACTAGGGGTTGTCATTGCTGGCCCTTATACATGCTGGGGTTTATCATCGCTGGTTCCAATTGGGCTTATTTTACTCCCACAATCAATTATGTATGCCAGAAGGTCCTATTTTATCTATACAATGGGAGAGACAATGAAAAAACACACACTTTTTGGCCACACCCACTTTTGACCGTGCCCACAAGAGGGTGGCGCGTGCCGCATTAGCAGCACCACTTATACTTTCAGCACCCACACAGCACCCCCCAAAAAAATGTCTGGAGCCACCCCTGCTGTTGCTATTTTCATCAACTATATTATGTTACACCCTCTCAGGAATGGGAAGTCACTGAATATACAGTTAGACTTGAAGAAATAAACGCAGCAAAGGTGTCACGCTCCCCTATGGCTATAGGGGTTATACCTTGTTTTTTGAAAATCCTGCCCTGACGGTGCTTATTGGTGAGCTGCCCTCACACGCTTATGGACGCAACAAGAACACTGACGTCACCTATCCCAAAAGGTCATATTTCTGGCCACCCTATGTGTCTCACAGAATGCCTTTTGCACCCTGACACTCAGTGCCCCCTGCACATTTCGCCATGTTTGGCATGGAACTGCCCCGCCCCAAACGGTGCTACCCTCAAGCCAGTGCCCTGGGATACCAGTTTTCATACAAAGACCCCTGATGACCACAGTTCCTATTGTGTCCTGGAATATTAGAGGCATAAATGACCCTGTGAAAGGCACAATGGTGTCCACAGTGCTTCGAAAGCATCTTGCAGCGGTGTGTGCCCTGCAGGAGACACACTTGACACCGGAGACTCTGTCATGTTTAAATTTTGAAAGAAAGAGAAAACCTGCGCTATCAAGCAAAAAATTATTAATATAACTGCAGCTGCAACAAAACCACAAATATCAATGAGGTGAAAAATTACATACAAAGAAAAAATTGTGCGCTTGCATTAGATATTTAAATCTATATTACTACATGATTATCATAAGTAGATAAACAAATAAATAAAAAATAAATAAAAAACACCATCAAAGTTAATTGTGAGTGATTTAGAAAGTCGCTATGCTACAGAGCATGTGTGTAAACTGGTGTGCAAATAAGAAAAAACAAAAAAACAAAGGTTATTCCACCCAAGTGCAAAGTCATAAAGTTCAAAATTGCATCCTGAGTCGCAGGAAAAATGCATATCCAAAGTTCATGAATTGCATTCCTTAGTGTGTATAAATATATATATATATAAATAAAAAACACCATCAAACTTAATTGTGAGTGATTTCGAAAGTCGCTATGCTACAGAGCAAACAGTGACATGTAAGTCAAATACTAATATTGACCATTGCATACATATAAACCAACAATAAAGTTATAAACTGGTGTGCAAAAAAGAAAAAACAAAAAAACAAAGGTTATTCCACCCAAGTGCAAAGTCATAAAGTTCAAAATTGCATCCTGAGTGGCAGGAAAAACGCATATCCAAAGTTCATGAGTTGCATTCCTTAGTGTGTATAAATATATATATATATATATAAATAAAAAAACACCATCAAAGTTAATTGTGAGTGAATTAGAAAGTCGCTATGCTACAGAGCAAACAGCGACATGTAAGTCAAATACTAATATTGACCATTGCATACATATAAACCAACAATAAAGTTATAAACTGGTTTGCAAAAAGAAAAAACAAAAAAAAACAAAGGTTATTCCACCCAAGTGCAAAGTCATAAGTGAAAAAGTTCAAAATTGCATCCCAAGTCGCAGGAAAAACGCATATCCAAAGTTCATGAATTGTATTCCTTAGTGTGTATAAAGGAATAAGGGGACGTGAAGGGACCTCCAACCACCAGTGGATCCGAAGGTTGATAATAGATGTATCCTTACCAGACACGTTGGACCTCCTTTATAGCAAGGTCTTAGAAGCATGCAGATTTAGCCCTCTGCAGGGACAGTAGATGTCAGCTCACCACACAGCTGGAGATGGTTCCGACACTTCCACATTAATGTAAACACTCCCTCGTTTGGACTCGTAGGTAAAGAAGGGGAGAAAGAAAAAACTCCAATGGTATAGTATGTAAAAAAAGGGGAATTTTATTGCCTCAGACAACTAGGCATCTTTAAAACATCCAAAACATAAAAACATAAAAGCCGGTAAAATATAAAAACAACAGAGATGCCCGTGCTAGGTTACATGGGGCTCTATGGTGATCTGGCGTACACTGAGTAGCCACGCCCTACATGTTTCGTGATAGGTCACGTCTTCAAAGGGGCACGGGCGATAGAGTTGCCACCTCATCCATTTAAACCCGAACCCATCTGAATTACACAGGTTCTGAGGCTAGTTTAATGCGGATAAGGCACCAAGTGAGTTTAATTACCACCTTAATCAGCCTTAGAACCTGTGTAATTAATATGTGTTTGGGTTTAAAGGGATAAGGTGGCAACCCTAACGGGTGACGCAGTGAACCATCGCCATTTATAGTACTTCCTTACATTCAAGCCTCGTTTTCATCTGAGTTTCAATTACAATCTGAGCATGTGCAAAGGATACCAAGCCTCGATATGGCTCCCATTATAATGATTCCTCTCTATTCAAGCCTCGTTTTCGTCCAAAGAACGAATTACGATCTGAGCATGTGCAAAGGATACCAAGCCTCGACGTAGCTCGCATTATGAAACGCAAACCAGGAAGCTTGTTCCTGAATGTAGGGATGAGCCGAACACCCCCCTGTTCGGTTCGCACCAGAACATGCGAACAGGAAAAAAGTTCGTTCGAACACGCGAACACCGTTAAAGTCTATGGGACACGAACATGAATAATCAAAAGTGCTAATTTTAAAGGCTAATATGCAAGTTATTGTCATAAAAAGTGTTTGGGGACCTGGGTCCTGCCCCAGGGGACATGGATCAATGCAAAAAAAAGTTTTAAAAACGGCCGTTTTTTCAGGAGCAGTGATTTTAATAATGCTTAAAGTCAAACAATAAAAGTGTAATATCCCTTTAAATTTCGTACCTGGGGGGTGTCTATAGTATGCCTGTAAAGGGGCGCATGTTTCCTGTGTTTAGAACAGTCTGACAGCAAAATGACATTTTGAAGGAAAAAACTCATTTAAAACTACCCGCGGCTATTGCATTGCCGACAATACACATAGAAGTTCATTGATAAAAACGGCATGGGAATTCCCCAAAGGGGAACCTCGAACCAAAATTAAAAAAAAAAAAATGACGTGGGGGTCACACTAAATTCCATATCAGGCCCTTAAAAAAAAAATGACGTGGGGTTCCCCCTAAATTCCATACCAGACCCTTCAGGTCTGGTATGGATTTTAAGGGGAACCCCGCGCCAAAAAAAAAAAAAAAAAACGGCGTGGGGTCCCCCCAAAAATCCATACCAGACCCTTATCCGAGCACGCAACCTGGCAGGCCGCAGGAAAAGAGGGGGGGACGAGAGTGCGGCCCCCCCTCCCTCCTGAACCGTACCAGGCCACATGCCCTCAACATTGGGAGGGTGCTTTGGGGTAGCCCCCCAAAACACCTTGTCCCCATGTTGATGAGGACAAGGGCCTCATCCCCACAACCCTGGCCGGTGGTTGTGGGGGTCTGCGGGCGGGGGGCTTATCGGAATCTGGAAGCCCCCTTTAACAAGGTGACCCCCAGATCCCGGCCCCCCCCCTGTGTGAAATGGTAAGGGGGTACATAAGTACCCCTACCATTTCACGAAAAAAGTGTCAAAAATGTTAAAAATGACAAGAGACAGTTTTTGACAATTCCTTTATTTAAATGCTTCTTCTTTCTTCTATCTTCCTTCATCTTCTGGTTCTTCTGTTTCTTCTGGCTCTTCTGGTTCTTCCTCCGGCGTTCTCGTCCAGCATCTCCTCCGTGGCGTCTTCTATCTTCTTCTCCTCGGGCCGCTCCGCACCCATGGCATGGGGGGGAGGCTCCCGCTCTTCTCTTCTTCTTTTCTTCTCCTCTTCTCTTCTTCATTTTCTTCTCCGGGCCGCTCCGCAATCCATGCTGGCATGGAGGGAGGCTCCCGCTGTGTGACGGCGCTCCTCGTCTGACAGTTCTTAAATAACGGGGGGGGGGGCGGGGCCACCCGGTGACCCCGCCCCCCTCTGACGCACGGTGACTTGATGGGACTTCCCTGTGACGTCACGGGGAATGCCACAGGGAAGTCCCGTCATGTCCCGTGCGTCAGAGGGGGGCGGGGTCACCGGGTGGCCCCGTCCCCCGTTATTTAAGAACTGTCAGACGAGGAGCGCCGTCACACAGCGGGAGCCTCCCTCCATGCCAGCATGGGTTGCGGAGCGGCCTGGAGAAGAAAATGAAGAAGAGAAGAAGATGCAGAAGATGAAGAGAAGAGCGGGAGCCTCCCCCCATGCCATGGGTGCGTAGCGGCCCGAGGAGAAGAAGATAGAAGACGCCGCGGAGGAGATGCTGGACGAGAACGCCGGAGGAAGAACCAGAAGAGCCAGAAGAATCAGAAGAACCAGAAGATGAAGGAAGATAGAAGAAAGAAGAAGCATTTAACCACTTAAGGACCACCTAATGCCGATTTACGTCGGCAAAGCGGCACGGGCAGGCAAAATCACGTACATGTACGTGATTTGCCTTCCGCGGGTGGGGGGTCCGATCGGACCCCCCCCCGCCGCCCGAGGCGGTCCCGTTCTGTTCCCCGGCGATCCGAGATGAGGGGGAGGCCATCCGTTCGTGGCCCCCCCCTCGCGATCGCCGCCGGCCAATGGGAACATTCCTTTGCTGCTGTATGCTAAACAGCAGCAAAGGAAATGATGTCATCTCCCCTCAGCTCGGTATTCCGTTCCAGCGCCGAGGGGAGAAGACATCAATGTAAGTGCACAACACACTACACACACAGTAGAACATGCTAGGCATACAAAACACCCCGATCCCCCCCCCGATCGCCCCCCGATCCCCCCCCCCTGTCACAAACTGACACCAGCAGGTTTTTTTTTTTTTTTTTTTTTTTTTTCTGATTACTGCATAGTGTCAGTTTGTGACAGTTACAGTGTTGGGACAGTTAGTATTACCCCCCTTTAGGTCTAGGGTACCCCCCTAACCCCCTCCTAATAAAGTTTTAACCCCTTGATCACCCCCTGTCACCAGTGTTGCTAAGCGATCATTTTTCTGATCGCTGTATTAGTGTCACTGGTGACGCTAGTTAGGGACGTAAATATTTAGGTTCGCCGTCAGCGTTTTATAGTGTCAGGGACCCCCATATACTATCTAATAAATGTTTTAACCCCTTGATTGCCCCCTAGTTAACCCTTTCACCACTGATCACCGTATAAACGTTACGGTTGACGCTGGTTAGTTCGTTTATTTTTTATAGTGTCAGGGCACCCGCCGTTTATTACCGAATAAAGGTTTAGCCCCCTGATCGCCCGGCGGTGATATGCGTCGCCCCAGGCAGCGTCAGATTAGCGCCAGTACCGCTAACACCCACGCACGCAGCATACGCCTCCCTTAGTGGTATAGTATCTGATCGGATCAATATCTGATCCGATCAGATCTATACTAGCGTCCCCAGCAGTTTAGGGTTCCCAAAAACGCAGTGTTAGCGGGATCAGCCCAGATACCCGCTAGCACCTGCGTTTTGCCCCTCCGCCCGGCCCACCCAAGTGCAGTATCGATCGATCGCTGTCACTTACAAAACACTAAACGCATAACTGCAGCGTTCACAGAGTCAGGCCTGATCCCTGCGATCGCTAACAGTTTTTTTGGTAGCATTTTGGTGAACTGGCAAGCAAGCACCAGGCAGCGTCAGGTTAGCGCCAGTAGCGCTAACACCCACGCACGCACCGTACACCTCCCTTAGTGGTATAGTATCTGATCGGATCAATATCTGATCCGATCAGATCTATACTAGCGTCCCCAGCAGTTTAGGGTTCCCAAAAACGCAGTGTTAGCGGGATCAGCCCAGATACCTGCTAGCACCTGCGTTTTGCCCCTCCGCCCGGCCCGGCCCACCCAAGTGCAGTATCGATCGATCACTGTCCCTTACAAAACACTAAACGCATAACTGCAGCGTTCGCAGAGTCAGGCCTGATCCCTGCGATCGCTAACAGTTTTTTTGGTAGCGTTTTGGTGAACTGGCAAGCACCAGCCCCAGGCAGCGTCAGGTTAGCGCCAGTACCGCTAACACCCACGCACGCAGCATACACCTCCCTTAGTGGTATAGTATCTGAATGGATCAATATCTGATCCGATCAGATCTATACTAGCGTCCCCAGCAGTTTAGGGTTCCCAAAAACGCAGTGTTAGCGGGATCAGCCCAGATACCTGCTAGCACCTGTGTTTTGCCCCTCCGCCCGGCCCAGCCCAGCCCACCCAAGTGCAGTATCGATCGATCACTGACACTTACAAAACACTAAACATATAACTGCAGCGTTCGCAGAGTCAGGCCTTGATCCCTGCGATCGCTAACAGTTTTTTTGGTAGCGTTTTGGTGAACTGGCAAGCACCAGCAGCCTAGTACACCCCGGTCGTAGTCAAACCAGCACTGCAGCAACACTTGGTGACGTGGCGAGTCCCATAAGTGCAGTTCAAGCTGGTGAGGTGGCAAGCACAAGTAGTGTCCCGCTGCCACCAAGAAGACAAACACAGGCCCGTCGTGCCCATAGTGCCCTTCCTGCTGCATTCGCCAATCCTAATTGGGAACCCACCACTTCTGCAGCGCCCGTACTTCCCCCATTCACATCCCCAATCAAATGCAGTCGGCTGCATGAGAGGCATTTTCTTTATGTCCTCCCGAGTACCCCTACCCAGCGAACCCCCCCAAAAAAGATGTTGTGTCTGCAGGAAGCGCGGATATAGGCGTGACACCCGCTATCATTCTTTTCAGCCAGCGGTTGGCTTTCATGTAAAAGCAATCCTAGCGGCTAATTAGCCTATAGACTGCTTTTACAAGCCGTGGGAGGGAATGCCCCCCCCCCACCGTCTTCCGTGTTTTTCTCTGGCTCTCCTGTCTCAACAGGGAACCTGAGAATGCAGCCGGTGATTCAGCCAGCTGACCATAGAGCTGATCAGAGACCAGAGTGGCTCCAAACATCTCTATGGCCTAAGAAACCGGAAGCTACGAGCATTTTATGACTTAGATTTCGCCGGATGTAAATAGCGCCATTGGGAAATTGGGGAAGCATTTTATCACACCGATCTTGGTGTGGTCAGATGCTTTGAGGGCAGAGGAGAGATCTAGGGTCTAATAGACCCCAATTTTTTCAAAAAAGAGTACCTGTCACTACCTATTGCTATCATAGGGGATATTTACATTCCCCGAGATAACAATAAAAATGATTAAAAAAAAAAATATGAAAGGAACAGTTTAAAAATAAGATAAAAAAAGCAGAAAAATAATAAAGAAAAAAAAAAAAAAAAAAAAAGCACCCCCAGTCGCCCCCTGCTCTCGCGCTAAGGCGAACGCAATCGGCGGTCTGTCGTCAAACGTAAACAGCAATTGCACCATGCATGTGAGGTATCACCGCGAAGGTCAGATCGAGGGCAGTAATTTTTGCAGTAGACCTCCTCTGTAGATCTAAAGTGGTAACCTGTAAAGGCTTTTAAAGGCTTTTAAAAATGTATTTATTTTGTTGCCACTGCACGTTTGTGCGCAATTTTAAAGCATGTCATGTTTGGTATCCATGTACTCGGCCTAAGATCATCTTTTTTATTTCATCAAACATTTGGGCAATATAGTGTGTTTTAGTGCATTAAAATTTAAAAAAGTGTGTTTTTTCCCCAAAAAATGCGTTTGAAAAATCGCTGCGCAAATACTGTGTGAAAAAAAAAAATGAAACACCCACCATTTTAATCTGTAGGGCATTTGCTTTAAAAAAATATATAATGTTTGGGGGTTCAAAGTAATTTTTTTGCAAAAAAAAAAATAACTTTTTCATGTAAACAATAAGTGTCAGAAAGGGCTTTGTCTTCAAGTGGTTAGAAGAGTGGGTGATGTGTGACATAAGCTTCTAAATGTTGTGCATAAAATGCCAGGACAGTTCAAAACCCCCCCAAATGACCCCATTTTGGAAAGTAGACACCCCAAGCTATTTGCTGAGAGGCATGTCGAGTCCATGGAATATTTTATATTGCGACACAAGTTGCGGGAAAGAGACACATTTTTTTTTTTTTTTTTTTTGCATAAAGTTGTCACTAAATGTTATATTGCTCAAACATGCCATGGGAATATGTGAAATTACACCCCAAAATACATTCTGCTGCTTCTCCTGAGTACGGGGATACCACATGTGTGAGACTTTTTGGGAGCCTAGCCACGTACGGGACCCCGAAAACCAAGCACCGCCTTCAGGCTTTCTAAGGGCGTGAATTTTTGATTTCACTCTTCACTGCCTATCACAGTTTCGGAGGCCATGGAAAGCCCAGGTGGCACAAACCCCCCCCAAATGACCCCATTTTGGAAAGTAGACACCCCAAGCTATTTGCTGAGAGGTATAGTGAGTATTTTGCAGACCTCACTTTTTGTCACAAAGTTTTGAAAATTGAAAAAAGAAAAAAAAAAATGTTTTTTCTTGTCTTTCTTCATTTTCAAAAACAAATGAGAGCTGCAAAATACTCACCATGCCTCTCAGCAAATAGCTTGGGGTGTCTACTTTCCAAAATGGGGTCATTTGGGGGGGTTTTGTGCCACCTGGGCATTCCATGGCCTCCGAAACTGTGATAGGCAGTGAAGAGTGAAATCAAAAATTTTCACCCTTAGAAATCCTGAAGGCGGTGATTGGTTTTCGGGGTCCCGTACGCGGCTAGGCTCCCAAAAAGTCCCACACATGTGGTATCCCCATACTCAGGAGAAGCAGCTAAATGTATTTTGGGGTGCAATTCCACATATGCCCATGGCCTGTGTGAGCAATATATCATTTAGTGACAACTTTATGCAAAAAAAAAAAAAAAAAAAGTGTCACTTTCCCACAACTTGTGTCAAAATATAAAATATTCCATGGACTCAATATGCCTCTCAGCAAATAGCTTGGGGTGTCTACTTTCCAAAATGGGGTCATTTTGGGGGGTTTTGTGCCACCTGGGCATTCCATGGCCTCCGAAACTGTGATAGGTAGTGAGGAGTAAAATCAAAAATTTACACCCTTAGAAATCCTGAAGGTGGTGATTGGTTTTCGGGGCCCCGTACGCGGTTAGGCTCCCAAAAAGTCCCACACATGTGGTATCCCCATACTCAGGAGAAGCAGCTGAATGTATTTTGGGGTGCAATTCCACATAGGCCCATGGCCTGTGTGAGCAATATATCATTTAGTGACAACTTTTTGTAAATATTTTTTTTTTTTTTTGTCATTATTCAATCACTTGGGACAAAAAAAATAAATATTCAATGGGTTCAACATGCCTCTCAGCAATTTTCTTGGGGTGTCTACTTTCCAAAATGGGGTCACTTGGGAGGGTTTTGTACTGCCCTGCCATTTTAGCACCTCAAGAAATGACATAGGCAGTCATAAACTAAAAGCTGTGTAAATTACAGAAAATGTACCCTAGTTTGTAGACGCTATAACTTTTGCGTAAACCAATAAATATACGCTTATTGACATTTTTTTTACCAAAGACATGTGGCCGAATACATTTTGGCCTAAATGTATGACTAAAATTTAGTTTACTGGATTTTTTTTATAACAAAAAGTAGAAAATATCATTTTTTTTCAAAATTTTCGGTCTTTTTCCGTTTATAGCGCAAAAAATAAAAACCGCAGAGGTGATCAAATACCATCAAAAGAAAGCTCTATTTGTGGGAAGAAAAGGACGCAAATTTCGTTTGGGTACAGCATTGCATGACCGCGCAATTAGCAGTTAAAGCGACGCAGTGCCAAATTGGAAAAAGACCTCTGGTCCTTAGGCAGCATAATGGTCCGGGGCTCAAGTGGTTAAATAAAGGAATTGTCAAAAACTGTCTCTTGTCATTTTTAACATTTTTGACAGTTTTTTAGTGAAATGGTAGGGGTAAGAACCCCCTTACCATTTCACACAGGGGGGGCCGGGATCTGGGGGTCCCCTTGTTAAAGGGGGCTTCCAGATTCCGATAAGCCCCCCGCCCGCAGACCCCCACAACCACCGGCCAGGGTTGTGGGGATGAGGCCCTTGTCCTCATCAACATGGGGACAAGGTGTTTTGGGGGGCTACCCCAAAGCACCCTCCCAATGTTGAGGGCATGTGGCCTGGTACGGTTCAGGAGGGGGGGGGGCGCACTCTCGTCCCCCCCTCTTTTCCTGCGGCCTGCCAGGTTGTGTGCTCGGATAAGGGTCTGGTATGGATTTTTGGGGGGACCCCACGCCGTTTTTTTTTTTTTTTTTTTTTTGGCGCGGGGTTCCCCTTAAAATCCATACCAGACCTGAAGGGTCTGGTATGGAATTTAGGGGGAACCCCACGTCATTTTTTTTTTTTTAATTTTGGCCGGGGTTCCCCTTAATATCCATATCAGACCTGAAGGGCCTGGTATGGAATTTAGGGGGACTCCCACGTCATTTTTTTTTTTTAATTTTGGTTCGGGGTTCCCCTTTGGGGAATTCCCATGCCGTTTTTATCAATGAACTTCTATGTGTATTGTCGGCAATGCAATAGCCGCGGGTAGTTTTAAATGAGTTTTTTCCTTCAAAATGTCATTTTGCTGTCAGACTGTTCTAAACACAGGAAACATGCGCCCCTTTACAGGCATACTATAGACACCCCCCAGGTACGAAATTTAAAGGGATATTACACTTTTATTGATTGACTTTAAGCATTATTAAAATCACTGCTCCTGAAAAAACGGCCGTTTTTAAAACTTTTTTTTGCATTGATCCATGTCCCCTGGGGCAGGACCCAGGTCCCCAAACACTTTTTATGACAATAATTTGCATATTAGCCTTTAAAATTAGCACTTTTGATTTCTCCCATAGACTTTTAAAGGGTGTTCCGCGGCATTCGAATTTGCCGCGAACACCCCAAATTGTTCGCTGTTCGACGAACTTGCGAACAGCCAATGTTCGAGTCGAACATGAGTTCGACTCGAACTCGAAGCTCATCCCTACCTGAATGTCATTAGCACACTTTATATGGCCAAAATTTTGTTCTCATCTCAAACTAATATATGTAATCTATTATAGGTCTAAGCAATTAGTTATTTTTGGGTCAAATCGTCCCATTTTACATACTGTAGGACACTACTCCTACAGTAATAGACATTTAGCAACAAAAAAAGGGGAAAATTTTGAAGAGGACGAAAAAATAAATTAAGAAAAAAAAAAAAAACTGCTAAATCTAAACAATATTGCTTGTTCTTTCCTCAGACCACAACTACTGTATTATTGAAAAAAATCTCTATATTTGGGGGTTACATTACTAAGAATCATCATACATTAGTCCTATATTTATGTGTATTACTACATTCAAAGGGCAGCCATATCTCGACATGGTATCCCCCTATATTTTTTACAAAACCGACAATATAACCACCCCTAGAAAAAGAGGGAGAGGGGGGAGGGGGGGGGTTTACAAATTATTCTGTCAAGTGTCGAAATCAATGCGTCCACACACAACATCGTCTAAGCATTGTCAATAAACGCATTAATCTCGATATCTACATTGAGCCCAAAGGGTTTTAAACATTTCATTTTATATATCCACTGCATTTCGAGCTTGGATATAGCTCGTTTTTTCGGACCACCCCTCCATGGTGTCTTGAGTCTATCTATGGCTATGAATTTTGTACCCCTAGGAAATTCAAAATTGCATCCTGAGTCGCAGGAAAAACGCATATCCAAAGTTCATGAATTGTATTCCTTAGTGTGTATAAAGGAATAAGGGGACGTGAAGGGACCTCCAACCACCAGTAATACCCCCCTGACCCAAGAGGAAACTGCCATCTTGGATAAGTGTTTAAAATTCGCACCCCCCAAGCCACTTAACAAATTTCAAACATATATCGATATTCACAAATACACCAGAAAGTTAAATATCAAAAGGTATCTAATCCTATTGGTACCCAAAGCCAATATCTCACTAATATTAGGCACTCAGGCCTTGCAAACGCATCATTATTTAATCCCCCCAGGTGGTCTGCCAGCTTCAATTAGGGTATTTCGAGATGTTCTTTTAAGGGACCTTGACCATTTAAAAATCAAAAATAATAGAATGACCAAGGACCTTGAACAGGGGTTGGACCAACTTTGCAAACGCAAAGACCTTGTCATTAGGCCAGCTGACAAGGGAGGGGGTATTGTAGTACTGAATAAAAGTGATTATTTACAGGAGTTGGACAGGTTAGTGGGAGATTCCACTACTTATACTCTCCTTAAATCTGACCCCCGTATGAAGTACAGGAAGGAATTAGAGGGAATTGTTGATTCCGGGTTTCAATCAGGTATTATCAACAAAAAAGAGAAACAATTTCTGATACCAGTATCCTCACGGATACCTATTATATATTACTTTCCGAAAATCCACAAGAACCCTATACACCCACCTGGCAGTCCAATTATTAGTGGAATAAATTCCATCACCTCAAGAGTTGGCAAGTATATCGATGGGTTTCTCCAACCCTTGGTTAGATCACTACCCGCTTACATTAGGGACAGTAAACATACCATTAATCTTTTAAGAGATTGTGGATACAGGGAGGGACTGGTAACTGCCGATGTCACGTCCCTGTATACCACGATCCCCCATAAATGGGGTATATCCTCAGTAAAATACTTTCTATACAAGGACCCCTCACTCCCAAGGAGACAAAAGCGGTTTATAATATAACTTCTTGAATATGCCACCACCCACAACTTTTTTTGGCATAAGAATCAATACTTCCTTCAAACAAAGGGAGTTGCCATGGGGGCGAAGTTCGCCCCCAGCCTGGCTAATTTATTCATGGGGAAATGGGAGGAGGACGTCATCTATGCCCAGAGGAGATCGGAGTTAGTCCTGTGGGCAAGGTACATAGATGACGTCCTCCTCCTGTGGAACGGTACCCATGAATCTCTCTGTGAGTTTATGGAAAATCTAAATAGGAACGACAGGGGGATTGAATTTAAGTATGAGGCCAGTTTAAAATCTGTGAACTTCCTAGATCTTGTAATTAAGGGAGAGGGAGACTCTTTGCATACCTCTACTTATTTCAAGACCACAGACCGCAATTCATTTATCCCCAGAGACAGTTGCCACCATAAAGCGTGGCTTGATTCAGTCCCTAAAAGTCAATACTTACGTATTAGACGTAATTGTTCTACCATCAATGACTTTAGAGTACAATCTAAGATA
The DNA here is from genome assembly GCF_042186555.1 of Aquarana catesbeiana. NCBI lineage: Eukaryota > Metazoa > Chordata > Amphibia > Anura > Ranidae > Aquarana > Aquarana catesbeiana. The sequence goes on along the minus strand of NC_133328.1, from coordinate 377,083,980 downwards.
CTTACTGAGAGGTTTTTGGAAAAAGGATATGAATTTCCTTTCCTTGAGGAAAAAATGAGAGAGGTGGAGTTGGTTGATAGAGAGTCACTCCTTAGAGATAAGAGTAGGGTGGAAATTCCTGAAAGGAAAGAGTCCATTTGTCCCTTTATAACAGGCTACTCTCATCAATATTTCTTGGTTAGGAAATTGATGTATAAGCACTGGCATATTATAAAAAATGACAGTGTATTAGGCCCTCTACTTCCTGAGAAACCTTGTGTAATGTTCAGAGGAGTACCTTCTATCAGATCAGTGATAGCTCCCGGTGTCTGCGACCCTCCCATCAGGAAACCCATGTTCTTTCAGAACTTGGTTGGGTAATATAAATGTAAAAACTGTGCTGTCTGTACTATTAATGACATCAAAGATTGTAAAGTGAAACAGTTCTATTCTACCAGCACTTCGAGGATTTTTTCGATTAAATCCTTTATTACCTGTTCCACCACCCACGTAGTATACCTCTTAATCTGTCCATGCGGATTACAATACGTGGGCCGCACAGTACGACCCCTTCAGGTCAGATTGAACGAGCACATTGGAAATAGCCGAAGAGAGTTTATAGGCCACCCAGTATCCAAACATTATTTGGATGTACATGGGCGAGATCCTAGGGGTACAAAATTCATAGCCATAGATAGACTCAAGACACCATGGAGGGGTGGTCCGAAAAAACGAGCTATATCCAAGCTCGAAATGGAGTGGATATATAAAATGAAATGTTTAAAACCCTTTGGGCTCAATGTAGATGTCGAGATTAATGCGTTTATTGACAATGCTTAGACGATGTTGTGTGTGGACGCATTGATTTCGACACTTGGGAGAATAATTTGTAAACCTCCCCCCCCTCCCTCTTTTTCTAGGGGTGGTTATATTGTCGGTTTTGTAAAAAATATAGGGGGATACCATGTCGAGATATGGCTGCCCTATGAATGTAGTAATACACATAAATATAGGACTAATGTATGACGATTCTTAGTAATGTAACCCCCAAATATAGAGATTTTTTTCAATAATACAGTAGTTGTGGTCTGAGGAAAGAACAAGCATTATTGTTTAGATTTAGCATTTTTTTTTTTTTTCTTAATTTATTTTTTCGTCCTTTTCAAAATTTTCCCCTTTTTTTGTTGCTAAATGTCTATTACTGTAGGAGTAGTGTCCTACAGTATGTAAAATGGGACGATTTGACCCAAAAATAACTAATTGCTTAGACCTATAATAGATGACATATATTAGTTTGAGATGAGAACAAAATTTTGGCCATATAAAGTGTGCTAATGACATTCAGGAACAAGCTTCCTGGTTTGCGTTTCATAATGCGAGCTACGTCGAGGCTTGGTATCCTTTGCACATGCTCAGATCGTAATTCGTTCTTTGGACGAAAACGAGGCTTGAATAGAGAGGAATCATTATAACGGGAGCCATATCGAGGCTTGGTATCCTTTGCACATGCTCAGATTGTAATTGAAACTCAGATGAAAACGAAGCTTGAATGTAAGGAAGTACTATAAATGGCGATGGTTCACTGCGTCGCCCGTGCCCCTTTGAAGACGTGACCTTTCACGAAACATGTAGGGCGTGGCTACGCAGTGTACGCCAGGTCGCCATAGAGCCCCATGTAACCTAGCACGGGCGTCTCTGTTGTTTTTATATTTTGCCGGCTTTTATGTTTTTATGCTTTGGATGTTTTAAAGATGCCTAGTTGTCTGAGGCAATAAAATTTCCCTTTTTTTACATACTATACCATTGGAGTTTTTTCTTTCTCCCCTTCTTTACCTACGAGTCCAAACGAGGGAGTGTTTACATCAATGCGGAAGTGTCGGAACCATCTCCAGCTGTGTGGTGAGCTGACATCTACTGTCCCTGCAGAGGGCTAAATCTGCATGCTTCTAAGACCTTGCTATAAAGGAGGTCCAACGTGTCTGGTAAGGATACATCTATTATCAACCTTCGGATCCACTGGTGGTTGGAGGTCCCTTCACGTCCCCTTATTCCTTTATACACACTAAGGAATACAAGTCATGAACTTTGGATATGTGTTTTTCCTGCGACTCGGGATGCAATTTTGAACTTTTTCACTTATGACTTTGCACTTGGGTGGAATAACCTTTGTTTTTTTTGTTTTTTCTTTTTTGCACACCAGTTTATAACTTTATTGTTGGTTTATATGTATGCAATGGTCAATATTAGTATTTGACTTACATGTCGCTGTTTGCTCTGTAGCATAGCGACTTTCTAATTCACTCACAATTAACTTTGATGGTGTTTTTTATTTATATATATATTTATACACACTAAGGAATGCAATTCATGAACTTTGGATATGCATTTTTCCTGCGACTCAGGATGCAATTTTGAACTTTATGACTTTGCACTTGGGTGGAATAACCTTTGTTTTTTTGTTTTTTCTTTTTTGCACACCAGTTTATAACTTTATTGTTGGTTTATATGTATGCAATGGTCAATATTAGTATTTGACTTACATGTCGCTGTTTGCTCTGTAGCATAGCGACTTTCTAAATCACTCACAATTAACTTTGATGGTGTTTTTTATTTATTTTTTATTTATTTGTTTATCTACTTATGATAATCATGTAGTAATATAGATTTAAATATCTAATGCAAGCGCACAATTTTTTCTTTGCATGTTTAAATTTTGCATGGGTAGGGTGGGCCTATCACTCCACGCTGACCTCCTACTCAAGGGGGGTGAGTGTGCTAATACACCGCTCACTGGACTTCCAGCTGCTAGATAAAAAAATAGATTCTGAGGGGAGGTATGTTTTCCTACTGTGTAGAATCTTCCAGCTGACATGTGTACTAGCAATAGTGTATATTCCTCCTCCGCTTAATTCTGAGGTATTACGTGATTTAGTAATGTACCAGCTGCGCAGCTCTGATATCCCCTTACCGATGTTGGGTGATCTCAACGGTGTACTGGATCCTATGATAGACAGACATCCCCCCTCGTGGGGACCAGGGCCACCTTGGGTCCACATTAAAAACCTTCATAGAGGAGGTGGGTTGGCTGGATCCCTGGCGCCTCTGCAACCCAACACAGAGGCAGTTTTCATGCTTCTCAAAGACCCACTTATCCCTCTCCCGAATTGACTTATGCCTATGTACACCCTTGACCTTCCCAATCATCGAAGATATTCATTATCTGATTAGGAGTATCTCAGACCACTCCCCCATTCTGGTGCACTTACATTCCAAACCGACCAATACTTTATCCAAGGCCCCATGGAAATGAAATGCTTTTTGGTTGAACTGTTCACCTCACATGACAAAATGTCTGTTGAAATCTCTGATTATTGGAAGAGACATGCCTAACCCCCAATGCCAGTAGTGTCTGGGATGCTTTCAAGGCCTTTTTGAGGGGCATTTTTGTGATGGAAGTTAATACAATTAAAAAAAAACGAATGCCCAGAGGGACCAGGCTGCTCGGCTGGTTAGAAGGCTGGAGGCGGAGTACATAGCTGCCTCATCGGAGGGTGCTAGGGAGACTTGGATAGCGGCCAAAGACGCGGTGAACCGCATAGATATGTCCTCCACAGATAGGAAGTGTTTTTTTTAGCAAATTGGCCTTCTACGAGGAAGGGGAGCAGACAGGGAGGCTGTTAGCAAAAATAGTCAAATCAAACCAGACTGGTCCGTCTATAGGGGCCTTACGAAACAAAAAGGGCAAGTTGTTGAACACCCCGTGACTGATATAATGAAGGAGCTGGTGAGATTCTACTCTGATCCCTACAGCTCCAAGCAAACCTACTCCCAGGGGGAATTACAGGATTATTTACAGGAGATTGAATTACCCTGCTTAACCGACACAGAGAGACAGAAACTAGAGGAACGAATCACCATGGAAAAGATTCAGACAGCCTTGAATTACCCTGCTTAACCGACACAGAGAGACAGAAACTAGAGGAACCAATCACCATGGAAGAGATTCAGACAGCCGATACCCTCCTTTCCCAACTTAAAGGCCCCTGGGGATGACCGTATCCCAGTCGAGGCATATAAACAATAGTACACCATACTACCACACCTGCTGAAACCACTGAATGCAGCCAGAGACGGACAGACCCTTCCAGACTCAATGACGCAAGCAAGTATAGTACTACTGCTTAAACCAGACAAGGACCCTCTAGACACAGGGTTCGCCATAGCAATAGAGCCCCTGGCAGCTCTGATCTGCTCTAATTCTTTAATTACAGGATTTAAATATGGTCAGATCCTTGAAAAAATTATGCTTTATGCAGATGACACTATGCTGTTAATGGGAGACATAGAGGGCTTCCTGAAGGAAGAAAAAATTTGGAGAGTTTTCAGGCCTAGTAATCAATTGGTCAAAATCATCAATCATGCCACTAGACTCCGCCTCTAATGCCCCGTACACAAGGTCGGATTTTCCGATGGAAAATGTCCGATCGGAGCGTGTTGTCGGAAATTCCGACCGTGTGTGGGCTCCATCGGACATTTTCCCTCGGATTTTCCGACACACAAAGTTGGAGAGCAGGAGATAAAATTTTCCGACAACAAAATCCGATCGCGTCAATTCCGACCGTGTGTGGCCTGTTCCGACGCACAAAGTGCCACGCATGCTCAGAAGAAATTCCGGCACGGAACAGCTCGTTCTGGTAAACTTAGTGTTCGCAATGGATACAGCACTTTCGTCACGCTGCAATGTCAAAAATGGTTTAATACAGCGCACTCTCTTCTACTTTATAATGTGTGAAGAATTAAGTAGTTTTGCTGCTCATATTCACATATTTTTTTATTGGGATTCCCTGAATATATTGTTAGTTGTCACATCTGACAGAATGTTTTTTTTTTTTTTTTTGGGAATTTTAAGCCTTTTTTTTTTTTAGATTTAATGTTTGTATTTTTTCCAAGGCTGATCTTTGTTCAATGTTATTTTTATTTTTACTCCAGACTATTTTTGTGTGTGTTTTGTGTGTCAAGTTACCCCAACACCATTGATATCTTTTATTATTTAATCTCAAGGAGATTGTTTGTTGTTGGTGTCCCTTGTTCATTTCACATTGTATATTTGAAATGTACCTGAATCCTCACAAACAAGCTGTCCTTTTTGAAGTAAAACACATAGGAGAGTCTAATTCAAAACAAAAATCCTTTATTAAGGGCTCAGAACCAAACAAAGAGGAAGGCAACACTGGATCAACAGGAGAAATTAGCGAAGCCTGGGACCCCCACGGCAGACATCAATTCTTGAACATCAAAATTGGTGGCCTGAGGAGTCCATATGTAAGGGAGGGCAGTCTGGTCCAGAATTTGCAGAGATCTGGAAAGCAGCAGATGACATGTGTGTCCCCAGGCTGTGGTACCACAAGAGGCTGAATTTTTTGGCCGACCAGACTGAACCCAGGGTCCTCACTTTCTGGTCTTCCTTCCACGCTTCATTCCGGGCTGTGGCTGTGCAGTTGGAGATGTGGCAGGAGGAGGCGTAGGACCTGGAGGAGGACTGGGAGGACCTGGAGGAGAAGGAGGAGGAGGAGGAGGACCTGCAGGAGGAGGAGGAGGACCATCGCAAAGGTGTGTCTGAGCTGTAATTTGGCCCCTCATACCTTTCTTAAGAGCCTCCAATATGAGCGACTCACACATGGCTTGTTGTCCCTCCTCCATCCTCTGCATTTTATAGGCAATGGTGGCAGCATCCTCCTCCACGGTGTGTGGTGCTCCCAGGACCTCTGTAGCCCTCCAAAAGAGTCCTCTGCCAGCCTCCTCTAGGGCACTCCTCCTCCTGCCACTTTCTCTTTCCAAGGGGAGTGGAGGGACCTGCAGATCAGCCAGCCGGCTCGGCCCGGCCACCTCCTGCTGAGACTTCCCTGTGTATGAAAAAGGGACATGGTTTTAGTTTTTGCTTCATCAATCACAATCCTAAATTAGTACTCCCAACTAACATCTAGTTAACATCATTGATTGGACAAGCAGAAATATTTAGAGGAATGCTATACCTGGCTCAATCTGGGCTCCTCCACATGTTGCCTGGAAGGCCCAGGTTGGGCGTCAGAAGCCTCAGCCGGGGGGGAAGGAAGCGTGGAAGGAAGACTGGAGAGGGATGGCCTGGGTTCAGTCTGGCCTGCCAGAAAATGCAGCCTGTCGTAGTATCACATCCTGGGGACATAGATGTCATCTGTGAATCCAGGACTTTCTTGCGCTCCCTTACATATGTGCTCCTCAGGCCACCAATTAAGATCTTCAAATAGGTGATGTCTGCCGTGGGGATCACCTGCTTCACAATTTCACACAATTGCTCCAGTGCTGCCTTCCTCTTTGCTTGGTTCTTGTAATGTGGGTGGTTAATCTCCCACAGACATGGCAGCTCCCTTAACATATCAATCAATAGTGACATGAAGTCATTGTCTTTCACTAGCATATCCATGTTCACTGCAAGACACAACACAAGACAAAGCCTAATGTCAGACAAAACTCTCCTAATCTTGTTACAATATAGGCCTCAATGTAGAAGCAGTATAGGCACAAGTTTGTCTCTTACCTTCGTTCTTACGATCGGCGCGTCCAATGCTCCTTCCTTCACTCACAGATCGTACGTAATACGCACGTGTGTTACGCTTTATATACACTGCGCATGCGTGTAACTCCGCCCACCCCTGACATTCTTTCTAGTCTATTCCCCGCCCCTTTTCGTTCGGCGCAGTGGGGGAAGAGCACATGGCGGAGTCACAGCAGGTGCGTGATAATTACAGGAACGAGGAGGAGGAGGAGAAAAGCCCGGTTCCGGACACGTCCCGATCCAGAAGGAGACGATTTAAGGCCACAAATATGTCCTTTGGGGAGATGTTGGAGATGGTCGACATCCTGAAGAAGGCCGACTATGACGGAAAGTATGGGCCTTACCCCAACCCCAATATCCGAAAGGCCAAGATCATGGCGAAAGTGGTCAAAAGTCTTCACAGGAATTTCGGGGTACGACGATCGAAAGATCAGCTCAGGAAGCGGTGGTCGGACCTGAAATTAAGAGAGCCAGAGCAGTACAGAAAGATCCGGAGAGTGCTGCAAAAAAGTAAGTAGTTGTGCTGTGTTCCTATTCTTTTTGTCTTTATTCCGTTCGTGCTGCTCCATATGCTTTTCTTAATTGTACAGTTTAAAAGGGCAACTTTAATGTTCATGGGCCCATTATTCGTTCGTATCAAACATTTTTCTTTCGGCCTCTAAAACACCATTGTTTAGGCCATATGCATTTTCCCACATTTTTTAGGGCCTACTTGGATGCCAAATATTTGTTTGTGTAGATGGGTTTGTTACTTGAATGAAATGCAAACTAGATTCTGTGTAAGGAGAGGACACTGAGCAGCTGTTTTCACATCTGTACACTGGAGCACTAGTGTGGGACACAAGAACACCATTTTTATTAGGGGGGCCACACAGGTGCTCCAGTGTATACTATAGGGGGGGTCTCCATCTGTGAAGCTTGTACTAAACAGGTAAAGTATTGCAGCTTGACAAAGGGCAATAAAAAAAAGACATCTTGGAACTCGGCTAAAATTGACAATTGTACCCCACTTCCAAGCAATATTTCCTATTTCTAGTTCTGCCATCAAATATCTGTGTGCTAATTATACCATTTTTGTTTTACATAGGGGAGAAAAGACTCGGAGGACACCCCTCATCCGAGGAGACCACAGACCCCCCACCTATGGAAGAAGGTGAAATACCCCCAACCCAAGAAGAGCAGGAGGAAAAAGAAGATGTGGTGGAAATTGGCACCACAACAGGTGAGTGTCTGCGACCACAGACTCAGGTAAGAGATGGATGGTGGCAGATTTTTGATACCTGTTTTTGTTTGGTTTCTCTCTTTTTAGGTGATCGTGATGTTAGGGATCAAGATCCTTTCACATCTGAAAGTGCCCAGATCCTGATCGGGGAGATCATGGGGTGTAATGTAGAATTGCAAAACATCCAGAAAAAAATTAATGATGTGATTCAAAAAAATAATAACATCATTGATGTTTTGGGGCGAATTTAAAACCCCACAAAATCACTTTTTTGATTGTGGTCCAATATTTTAAATCTTTTTGCAATGTTTTGAAAAGCCGAATGTGTGCCAACATGTGCTATCTGCCATCACGGGAGATCAATGGACGCGTTTTGGGGGTGCAACCCCTTCCTCAATTATAAAGTAGCGGTGAGGAAGGGCTTGCTCCCCCAAAACACGTCCCTTGATCCCCCGTGATGGCAGATAGCACATGTTGACATTCGTAAATTGGTGTGCATCTTCCAAATTTGGCTTTTCCAGGGGTGATTTCCCCCCATCTGAACGCTATATCAAACACAGTTCCTAAATACTGATGTCTGATATTGCCTTCAGGTTTTACCTAATGTGAACTTTGTAAGTTCAAGTTTTTTGTCTTTCTTGTTGGTTTTACACAGACCTGTTTTATCGTAAATGGACATTTCTATTTTTGATAATGCCACCCCAAAAATTGTTATACAACAAACATGTTGGTTTGTTTTAAAAACCTTTGGTAAATGCACATGTGATTGTGCAGGTATAAAAAAGTTGGTTAATCAACAATGTGTGGATTATTCTCTGAACACTACAACATTTTTGGGGTGATGTAATTGCTGTTTTCAGCGAAAATGGGGGTTATTTACTAAGGGCAAATCCTCTTTGCACTACAAGTGCAGGTTCAGTGCAGTTGCAAGTGCACTTGTAGTGAAATGTGTTTTTGCATTTAGTAAATAACAGCCAACAGTGCTTTGTATAAGGTTACACAATCACGCCATTTTCTGCACTCAACACATTTCTGTCAGGGTCAGCTAAAACAAACACAAGCAGTAAATGTCCACAAAGAATTTATTTTTTTTTTTTATTAGAAAAAGGCTTCACATATTTGCTGGCATATTGATGGCCCCCCTACCCGCAAAGAACTCCAGGTAGTGTAACCGGACATCACGGGCACTCAGGGAGGGCAAGCCAGGACGGCCGCTTTCAAGCGCCGTCATTGTGGTTTGATGTATCATTCCAGCCTCAGGCCCAACTGAGCCAGCATAGTTGGCCGAATGTTTCCTTAAAAAGTTATGGAGAATACAGCACGCCAGTATAATATGGTTCAGTTTATACTCCGCCATATGGATGGGTGTCATAAATAGGCGGAACTGGCTGGCCAGGATTCCAAATGTGTTCTCCACCACTCTTCAGGCTCTGGCCAGCCGGTAATTAAAAACCCTCTGTTCCGGGGTGAGGGTCCTCATCGGGAATGGCCGCATCAGGTGGTCCCCCAGCGCAAATGCTTCATCAGCAACGAACACGAATGGGAGTCCTTCCACATTGTCCTCTGGAGCTGGCAAGTCCAAGCTGCCATTCTGGAGACGCCTGTAGAACTCCGTCTGGGTGATGACTCCACCATCGGACATCCGGCCATTCTTCCCCACGTCCACATACAGGAAGTCGTAATTAGCCGACACCACCGCCAACATCACTATACTATTGAACCCCTTATAGTTGAAATAGTACGACCCCGAGTTTGGTGGTGGGACGATGTGGACGTGTTTCCCATCAATTGCCCCTCCACAGTTAGGAAAGTCCCACCGCTGGGCAAAGTGGGAGGCCACAGTCTGCCATTCCTGTGGCGTGGAAGGAAACTGTTGAGGAAAAAAAAATAAACATTACTATTTTTGATCAGAAACATGGCAAGCAGATTAGACACAAACATTATGGGTCAACCTCCAGATAGCATTTATTAAGGGGAATTTAACAACGCCAAAGTATAAGGTACACCTATCATATTCCCCCTCCCCCCCTCATGGGCCATTTCTAACATTATAGGGGGTGTGTGGAAATCTTGGACAGGTAACCCTCTTCCCTTCATTGAGAGATGAATGCCTAAATACAGGGTATTACTTGGAACAGCCCCTCCTTAGTTACACTATTGGCAGCCCACTGGACAGGTAAGAAGTGTCATAATACAAAGATATAAATACACACTGTACACATTTGAGCACATTTGGACATTCTGCTATTACCTAGCAAGATAATAATAGGATACAAAAACTTTAAACAGTACCATTTGAAAGTATACAGGCAGACCCTTGCACTACATGCTTTGGGGAATTCATCCATAAATCTGAGCACTAAAGAGATGGGTATAGTGTGTATGGGTTTGGCAAAGTCAGCAGATAGATGATTGAGGATAGAGAATTGGGATCAGCTGACTTAGCAGTTGGGGGGAGGGAGGGTTACTAAAAATTATTTGGGGACACCACCAAAAAAAAGCCTCTGGCACTGTGCCAGAATTTAAAGCAAAAATAACATTTCAAAACATTTTAGGGGGTGTTTGGGGTAAAGCACTACTATGGAGCAGAAAAAATACATTGTTAAGTGACTACATGAGATGAATATAGGCCAGGAGACACCATGCTGGGGAGGTTATTGAAGGGCAAATATGTATGAAGGACCTAAAATAATAATTACATAAAAATCCAGCATGCATGAGAACAAAGGGGACATTCACAGCATATTCCAATCATGGTAATTAGGGAATGAGGAAAGAAATACAATACATTAGCAAACATTCAATACATTCAAGGATAAAAATCTTACCTTCATATACTCCTTCTGCAGGACCTGGATGAAGGCAGAACAGGTCTCTGGGATAATGATCCCCAGAGCCTGGGGGGAGATGCCTGTCGAGAACTTCAAGTCCTGCAGGCTTCTCCCTGTTGCCAAATACCGCAGGGTAGCGACTAACCTCTGCTCAGGAGTGATGGCTTGCCTCATGCAGGTATCCTGCCTGCTAATATAAGGGGTCAGCGAAGCCAACAGACGGTGAAACACGGGGTCTGTCATCCTGAGAAAGTTCCTGAAATCTTCAGGATTATTCTCACGGATCTCACGGAGCAAAGGCATATGAGAGAACTGGTCACGCTGAAGCAACCAATTCTTGGTCCATGAACTCCTCCCCACCCTGTTCATGGACTGGACTTGTGTCAAGGTCAGGACCCCAACACCAAGCCCCCGCACAGCACGAACTCTACGAGGAGTACGCAGTCGCAACATGGCTAGAAAACGGTCGGCTGCTCAGAACGAAGTAACAGAACGCACTGAAGAACAGCAAGGCCTGTGAAGAGCGACCTGAAAAACAGTAACGAACGAACAAGAATACAATGACTAATTAAAGTCACGCGAAACTTGCTGCACGCACTGAAGAGCAGATACAAACCCACAAGCACAAACGGAACGGCAGAAAACGATCTGAAAGCCACGAGTCTGAAAAAGCGCGAATCGTCTCTCACCAAACTTTTACTAACACGAGATTAGCAAAAGGAGCCCAAAGGGTGCCACGCTTGGTTCTGAACTGGCCTTTTCTAGTCTCGTCGTACGTGGTGTACGTGACCGAGTGGTTGGCGATCGGAAATTCCGACAACTTTGTGCGACCGTGTGTAGACAAAACAAGTTTGAGCCAACATCCGTCGGAAAAAATCCTAGGATTTTGTTGTCGGAATGTCCGAACAAAGTCCGACTGCGTGTACGGGGCATAACAGTCTGGGTCCCACAATCCAGGACATTCCCATTCCCATTAAATTGAAATACTTACGTGTATGTTACCCCGCAGCCAAGAGACTATGCTTCGTTTAATATATGTCCATTAGTGAGCTGAATCAAGGAAAAAATTAAAGTATGGTCCAAACTAAAAATGCCAATGGTAGGCAGAGTAAATTTAACAAAAATGTTTTTTATGCCACAGCTCCTATATATGCTCCATAATACACCCATGGTGGTGACCCTTAGAATATTCTGAATCATTAATTCCATGTTCAGATCATTTATTTGGCTCGATAGACCCCCAAGGATTAAATTAGAACAAATCCGAAAGCCCAAGGAGAATGGGGGGCTAGCTTTACCCAACCCTTGGCTATACTATATAGCAGTCCAGCTCCAACACATCGCCAAGGTGATCCCCAAGGAGAATAATGGGGAGGGAAATAGAGGAGACCCAACGATGGCCCTGCTCACACAGATCACGGGTACACAGAACGTCACTACAGGACTGGAGGCACTGGCGTTTACCAAATCTAATAAACTGTTCCCCACATATGTAATAACGCAGAAAATGTTAGAAAACTTCGATGGAGGTCCTTTGGTGTCACACACCTGGTATATATCATCACGAACGGGAAAATGTGTTCTTTTCCAGAACTACAGGTTAAATTTGGGCTGCCCCAATCCATGCATTTCTCCTATTTACAGTTGCATCACACGGTGAGAACACAGGCAGGCGGTGAACTGTGGATACAGTCCCCAGGCCCCTGTCTTCCACTACATGGTGGAAGTGTTCCCATTTCAAGGGCTTCATTTCTAGATCCTACTCGATGCTTAAGTCCATACATCAAGGCAACTTCCCAACTAAAGTAGTGACCCACTGGGAGGGAGATGTGGGTACATTTGGAGAGGACCAATGGGAAGAGGTGCTGCACACAATACAGCAGTGCTCTCTCAAAAAGGCACAACACCTGCCCCAGCTCTTTATCGTCACGCAATTACATTTTACACCTGCTAGACTACATAGGATGGGACGGAGAGAGGATGCAGATTGCCCCTGCTGCACCAGGAACCATGGGGACCTGATTCACCTACTATGGCAATGCCCAAAACTGCACCTCTACCGGAGAGGCATTGTAGCGACCATTAACCGAGCATTTCAGGTTGACGTTTCCTTAGACCCCAAACAATGCATCTTAGGCATATTGGACGACCACATTACAGAGGACAATCCCAAGCAGGCTACCACGAGGGCTCTCTTCCAAGCCCACAAACTAATTCTCAGACACTGGAAGATGACTGAGCCTTCCACACTAAATGAATGACCCAAATGTGGGTAACACTACGGTTAAAAAAATACATTTTCCAACACAGAGGCCGTTCGGGAAAATTGGATCTGGTATGGTCCCCTTGGCTGAAAACACCTGGTTTGGCTCCAGTAGACCTTAAACTAGACCGAATCCTCAGTTAAAGGCAACAGTGGAGTAATGTGGAGCGGGAGGAGAGGGACATCTTGCTCCACCCGCGGTACCAGCGATCACTCCCGGCTTCCCTTATCGCCCTACACCCAGCTCTTCATCTGCACAGCCACTGGAGTCCACCTACCTGCTGGCCACTGCCTGCTGCACTCAGTAACATTCCTTCACAGCGGCTTGAAGGAGGACTATCAGATCTGGCCCTGTGAGTAGCAGCCATCTTGCTGCACCCTGGCACTCACCTCCCTGACTCCGATGGCTGCTATCATCGGTAGTACGAGTTAAAGCAGCAGCCCTAGTCCTAGCTCCAGAGCCACGCTCTTCTGGGTGCAGAGACAGAGACATACGAGATGGACCGCAAATTAGAGGGTTTCCGTAGCTGACATGTTTCACGCACCTGTGCTTTGTCAAAGCTCAGCTACAGCAAACCTCTAATTTGCAGTCCATCTCGTGTGTGTTGGTCTCTGCACCCGGAAGAGCGCTGATGTCACATATGCATCTTTGCGCATGCTCAGCCACGGCCGGCATCCCCGTCTCTTCCATCTCGGCTTCACTGCCCTGGACTGACGGACACCATCCCAGCCAGCAGTCCGTTTGGGGACCCTAGAGGTTAGCTCTGCACACCGCTGTGGCCGGCAGAAAGATCCTTCATTCCCTCATCTCTACACTCACTGGCCCCGGTATTACAGGCGGAGCTCTCTGTCATTCCAACCATTGGAGCTTAAGCGTTTTCCACTACATGACTCCCTGCCCATCAAATTGTGAGCCTTCCGAGAGCAGTTAACCCCACCTCTTCAGGAACATACTGGTGGTACCGTGCTAGAAAACTTTTTCTTTTTTTTTTTAACTTTATGAATTTTAAATGTATAGTCTTAACATTCATTTTTTTATATATACTTGACTGTTTACACTCTCCTCTATAGCCCCATGGATATCGTCGGGCTCCAATCTTACATGCAATAAAATGCTTTCTCATAAATCCAATCTAAGGTGTATATATATTTACATGTCAATACACATGTGGTCACTGACATTTTGACTTTTTTTCCCATAGAGCACTGCTTGTGTGTTTGTATATTTTGTTCTCCATTTTCCAGTGGTCGGCAGCTGCACTGGGTGTCAATTTCACTCCTATACACCCCCCATTCACGTTCAGTTTGAGCGCTCAAGGAACTTGTTGTTTGTTTTTTACCGACCGATATCCCTAATTAACTCAGATATAAAAATCTTAGCCAAAGTACTTGCCCAGAGATTAAATACGGTCATTACTACTGTCATTGGAGTGGATCAGACAGAATTTATCCCTGGAAGATCTACTTCCATTCATTTGAGGCGACTCTTTACCAACATGCAGGCCACTCATGACACAATGAGCTCCAGGGCTGTTTTAGCACTGGATGTTCATAAGGCCTTTGATTCGGTGGAGTGTGGCCGTATCTAATGGAAGTCTTGGCAAAATTCGGATTCGGTGACACATTTATTAAATGGGTTCAGTTACTATATTACAAACCTACAGCTAGATTAAGAGTAAATACAAGTATTTCCGACCCCTTCATGATACGCAGGGGCACCAGACAGGGGTGCCCTCTGTCGCCACTACTATTTGCACTGGCAATAGAGCCACTGGCAGCGCTGATCAGATCTAGTGGGGAGGTTGTGGGACTGACGACTGGGGGCCTGGATAAAAAAGGTATCCTTATACGCGGATGACATGTTGATATATTTTGGCTATGACTAAGCACCTTTAACGTGTCAGCTCGTTTGTCCCATTTTTTGCTGTGGCTTGTATCTGTTGGACTTTTTACAATAAAGGCTATATTCCGGAGTGCTGTCCAGAACTTCCTTTTTGCTTTATTTTGCTATATGCTTAGCCTGCACCTGGTGCTCCAGTTCTGAGGAAAGTTTTATATAAACATATCCACCTGGAGCGGTGATCCTCTTCCCTTCCCATGTTGATATATTTGGTGGACCCCCAGTCGTCACTCCCTACTCTACTGGATATTATTCGGCGCTTTGGGCACTTTTCTGGCTTCCAGGTAAACTGGGACAAATCCCTGTTATTTATGCTAGACCAATCCACCCCAATTACACTACCACCATTGTCCATTACAGATTGTACATACCTTTCACTATCTAGGTATTGAGATACAGTGGCCTATCTCCTCATACATCAAAATTAATTTAGATCCACTCATTAATAGAATGAGGAATATGCTTAAGACCTGGGCCAATCTTCCCCTGACACTGTTGGGTAGAATAAATATTTTTAAAATGATCTTTTTACCTCGCTTTCTTTATATTCTGAGTAACTTCCCAATATACATCCCAAAAACAAATTTAAGGAAATTGACACGATTCTTATTAAATTTATTTGGGAAGGGGGATAGCTAGAATAGCAAAAGACATGCTACTACCTATTTTGGAGGGGGATTGGTGCTCCCTTGCCTTCAAACTTATTATTTGGCCTCACAGCTAGCCCATGCACATTGGTGGTTCTACCCCGAGGAGAAAAATGCGGAAACAGCATTGGAGGTAGCCATCTTCAGTTCCTATGAATCTCTCCAAAATTGAATACATCGTCTCTCCACTAGGGGAAGGGAGGGTACGAAAGTTCTCTCTATAACCCTATGGATATTCAAACTTTCAAAGCTACTGCCGTCCAGTACGCATATTACGTATTCCCCTAATTCCCCCTTATGGGGTAACCCAGATCTACCAGAATTCTTCTACAGAACAGACTGTGGGTTCTGGTTCAAGTGTGGGGGGGGTCAGATTGATTTCCCACCTATTTACAGTGAATGTTTTTCGATCCTTAGCCGAATTTCGCAGGGACTATGGCCTTCCTCCTACGGCCTATTTCTGATATCTGCAGATACGTCATACCACCACGACACAGTTTGGCCTTCGAAACATAGATATCCAACCCTCCCCACTCGAACGCTTATTGACTGACCCGTCTCACACTAAACTTGTATACACATACTACAAAACTCTCCTTCATACTATGACAACTAGGATTAGCACCACAAAAAATAAATGGCGCTCTGACATACCAGAGCTGACGGAGGATATTTGGCAGGAAGTGCTTCCCCTCCAGGTATAGTCTGTTATCTCTTCCTGGGATAAAGTCATTCAAACCAAATGATTATACCGGTCCTACTTTACCCCTTGTTTACTCTATAGACTAAAGAGACTACCCTCCGCAATATGTTCCCGATGTGGTATGGTTGATGGTACATTTTTCCACTTAATGTGGGAATGCCCGCCGATTAGGAAATTCTGGTCAGGGGTCACAGCCCTTATCAGCTCCCTCACTCAGTTGCCTAACATTTGTAATCCCCTGAGATGCCTGCTAGGATATATAGACGATGAGGATATATCTAAGAATGTACAAACCTTTCTAAGAATTATCCTATTTTATGCAAGCAATAAGCAATGCATTAACAATAAACAAACAATAACTATGCATTGGAAATCCCAATCCTCACCTAAGGCTATAGCCTTCTGGCTCACTATAGTCAATCAAGCTATACCTTTATATCAATTGACGTATGAGGCCAGAGGATGTCCAAAAAAGTTTCATAAGATCTGGAATCCATGGGTTAGCTCAGATTGCACTATACCACCTGCTCCTTGAGTTCTCTGAAAATGTTAGTTGACTTCTAGTCGTTATACTGGAATTTAGAAGCTAACAATGAAACTCCTCAATCAATCTGTACTCACTGACTGGATACCATGTAACTGTACCTCATTGCTGAGTGAGCACTGTTTGCTCCTTTAATGCTACATACGCATTTGTGTTTTTGTCTGTTTGTTTGTTTGTATGTAAACAATAAAAATTATACCTTTAAAAAAAAAGTCTAAAGTGATGAGCTGTAAAGGTTTTTTAATAGATAGCTTATTTACAATTTCAGATATCATTTTTTACAATTTCTCCATTGCATATGATTTTGAGGCTAGAAGCTTTTGGTATTTATTACACTCAGCAGTCTCATCTTCAACAAACTTTTATTGTAGAGGTCCTCTGCTTTTATAAAATATAATGTGTGTGGGGTCTTTGATAACCAGTATCTCACATAAGTGAGTACATCCCTCACATTTTTGTAAATATTTTATTATATCTTTTCATGTGACAACACTGAAGAAATTTGAAATTACACTTTGCTACAATGTAAAGTAATGAGTGTACAGGTTGTATAACTGTGTAAATTTGCTGCCCCTCAAAATAATACAACACACAGCCATTAATGTCTAAACCGCTGGCAACAAAAGTGATTACACCCCTAAGTGAAAATGCCAAAATTGGGCCCATAGTGTCAATATTTTGTGTGGCCACCATTATTTTCAGGCACTGCCTTAAACCTCTTGGGCATGGAGTTCACCAGAGCTTCACAGGTTGCCATTGGAGTCCTCTTCCACTCCTCCATGATGACATCATGGAGCTGGTGGATGTTAGAGACCTTGCACTCCCTCCACCTTCCGTTTGAGGATGCCCCACAGATGCTCAATAGGGTTTAGGTCTGGAGACATGCTTGGCAAGTCCATCACCTTTACCCCCAGCTTCTTTAGCAAGGCAGTGGTTGTCTTGGAGGTGTGTTTGGGGTTGTTATCATGTTGGAATTCTGCCCTGCGGTCCAGCCTCTGAAGGGAGGGGATCAGGCTCTGCTTCAGTATGTCACAGTACATGTTGGCATTCATGGTTCCCTCAATAAACTGTAGCTCCCCAGTGCCAGCGGCACTCATACAGCCCCAGACCATGACACTCCCACCACCATGCTTGACTGTAGGCAAGACACACTTGTCTTTGTACTCCTCATCTGGTTGCCGCCACACACGCTTGACACCATCTGAACCAAATAAGTTTATCTTGGTCTCATCAGACCACAGGACATGGTTTCAGTACTCCATGTCCTTAGTCTGCTTGTCTTCAGCATACTGTTTGCGGGCTTTCTTGTGCATCATCTTTAGAAAAGTCTTCCTTCTGGGATGACAGCCATGCAGGCCAATTTGAAGCAGTGTGCGGCGTATGATCTGAGCACTGACATGCTGACCCCCCACCCATTCAAACTCTGCAGCAATGCTGGCTGCACTCATACATCTATATCCCAAAGACAACCTCTGGATATGACGCTGAGCATGTGCACTTTACTTCTTTGGAACGACCATGGTGAGGCCTGTTCTGAGTGGAACCTGTCCTGTTAAACCACTGTATGGTCTTGGCCACAATACTGCAGTTCAGTTTCAGGGTCTTGGCAATCTTCGTATAGCCTAGGCCATCTTTATGTAGAGCAAAAGCTCTTTTTTTCAGATCCTCAGAGAGTTCTTTGCCATGAGTGACCAGTATGAGAGAGTGAGAGCAATAACACCAAATTTAACACAACTGCTCCCCATTCACACCTGAGACCTTGTAACACTAACGAGTTACATGACACCGGTGAGGGAAAATGACTAATTGGGCCCAATTTAGGGGTGTACTCACTTATGTTGCCAGCGGTTTAGACATGAATGGCTGTGTGTTGAGTTATTTTGAGGGGACAGCAAATTTACACTGTTATACAAGCTGTACACTCACTACTTTACATTGTAGCAAAGTGTAAATTCTTCAGTGTTGTCAAATGAAAAGATATAATAAAATATTTACAAAAATGTGAGGGGTGTACTCTTTTTTGTGAGATACTATAAATTCAAAACCATATGTGCATTTTCCTAGGCGTATGCAGAACAAAAAACTGGTCCGGTAGCGTACATATCACTGGTATGTAAATCTTATTACTTCCTTGTATTTCCCTATAATTACCGGACAAGGTGCTATTATGAAGCTGACATACCTCAATATCTAAATTTGGTGCTTAATTATGACAGCTGTAGCTCCACCTCTGTGCTTTTTATGACTCCATCTCTTACACACAGCTGCCTATTTAAGTCATTTATCTCATATAGATGCATCTATTACAAAGACAGCAGTTTATGGCTGAGTGTCCTGGAATGGTGTAACTATATTTAGTATTTGTAGTTACCTGGAAACATAAAAACAACATATTACAGGTGAGATCTACTATTTTAAGCGTGTATCATTTATAAATGTTTTTTTTTTTTTTTTTTTTTTAGCTGTTAGCTTACATTTCTAAATGAAATAATTGCTAATCAGAACTGTATAAGATGTACAGAATATGAACTTTGCAGAGCTATATTAATGTGGGACATTTCTAAAGATATAGACTATTTGTAATTTTTTTAAGACTTTTATTGGATAAGAATGGCAACTTTAGAAAATAGATACATTTTGCCTGTTTGTATTTATGGTAGTGATTAAGACCTCAGTGCTGGTTTCTAAAAATTCAGTTATGCAGAAGATATACAGAAGCTACAGTAACACATTATAACATTTACAGTAAACCTGCCAATAGTATAACTCCACTTATGCTGGAAAAAAAACTCCCCTGGTTACATACATACATTTAAAGGATTTTAGCAAACTTCTTTAAAATTTTGTACATATTGTTGTTTATATTGGAAATCACATATAACTTTAAGGCCCCTTTCAGACAGAGCGAAATCTGTCAAGCGGATCCACCTGCTCAGTGGGGGATCTCTCCTCAAATTCCTGCTGAGCAGGTGGATGACAGGTCCGTGTCCACTCCACTATGCAGAGTAGACATAGACAAAGCCCGCTGTTCTCTATGAGTCGGTCAGATGGAAACAGACTGCCTGTCCTTTTCTATCTGACAAATCCAATCCCCTGGAGGGATGGCAAACGTATCCCCATCCGTCTGTTTTTAGTTTAAAAAAAAAACACTATGCATTCACTATACAAAATGGCATCAAACTAAGCTAATCATATTTTAAAATTCTCTTCATACAAACATTCTTCGTCCAATTAATTACTTTACCAATGCCATTTGAAAGTAATTCAAAATTCTGTTTTGAAACATGAAAACATTGATTTTGGAACAAATGGACTTTCCCAAATGAAAATCACATACACCGCTTGAAATGTGTTTGTTCGCAAAAAATTATACATCTGTCTCCTTTGAATTTTCTCATCACTGAAAATGGATATCGATTTGACACTAATGATTAGAACATTAAGTAAACGTTCTTGAGACAAAAAAGTTCAAACCAAATTCTGCTAGTGTATGGCCAGCTTAACCCTTTATTGCTGTATACCAAATAAGACAAGTTTCATTTTTTTTTCCAATTTTAGAAAACCATAGTTGGTTGCAGACTGAAAAAGAAGAGTGTTTTTTCAACATTAACAATTTACAACATTTTGTAGCAAATATACAGTATATGCTACATGATTTTTTTTTTTTTTTTTTTTTACAACCGTGGCTTTACCACTCATATTTTAGCTTTGAGTAGATGCCCTCTGATTGACTTACCTCTATCTTTCTGAAACTTCGGAAGCAAGATTTCTATATCCACATTCACATCTGCCTGTGGATCATGAGCAGGGTCTGTAGGCATTAAAAGACAATCTCATGTTCCAGCTGTTGTCAACTAGATCAGATTATTGTCTACTATCTATGATAAACCCGCAAATGCAATCAGGCAAAACTCATAAGGACTACTGCTATTGAATAGGTAAGAAAAGCTTGCCACTTTATATTGTTTCTCCTGCAGATAAGTTGGCACTAGAGATGTCATAAAAGGTTTTATACTATTCAGTTTCAGTATTATTCCAGATTTTGCCTGTACACAGGGCTGGATTTTACCCTAGGCTACATAGGCTGTGGCCTAAAACTTCACAGCCACTAGCGGCAGTGTTTTGTTGATCAAGCTGGATTGCAATCTTCTGGGAAGTATCATTTTGGCACCACCATTGATACTAGCCCATGCACTCAGGTGCAAAGGCTCTGTCCTTCCTGTGTCAGCTCCACCGCTGATGTCATAGCCTGGTTCCACTGATTTGCTGCTTTAAATTGTAACCAATGCTTGCCCCAGCACTACAACCTTTGTTACAGTGTGAGAGATTGCCAGTAGACTTTATTATGTCTTGCCTCAGACTGAGTTCAGGCAAGATCTGAAAGAGTAGAAAAATTGGAAGTGAATAGTTTAAGTTTTAAGATTGATGGTTTAAATTAGAAAGGGGGCATATTAGTTGAGCCTTAGCCACTCCTAAGCTCCCTTCACGCAAAACATTTTAGATGGTGTTCAAACGTTTAC
Organism: Aquarana catesbeiana; assembly: GCF_042186555.1. Lineage (NCBI taxonomy): Eukaryota > Metazoa > Chordata > Amphibia > Anura > Ranidae > Aquarana > Aquarana catesbeiana. The sequence continues at coordinate 377,062,779 of NC_133328.1, read as the reverse complement.
ATTTTAGTCAAGGTATTAACATACATACTTATCAATTGATAGTGAGTACCACTGCTGTTTATCTTGTATGCACTCATCTGCCCAAATATTTCAAGGGGTAGGCAATTAGCAGAAAGCAGTCAGTTCCTTTAAACTGTACATACCCTGTATTAACTGCACCTCTGGGATGTAAAAAAATGTAGACTACACACTTATAACAATATAGAAAGAAAAACGGTGCAAATATGAAAAAAATACACTTAAAATAAAAATAAGTTGCAAACACAATAGGGGATATCATCTTAAAATACAAAAAATACAAATTCACAGTGTTGCGCAAAAAAAATGACATGTATGAAACTTCCACTATTGGTGGTAGTTTCATATATGCAAGTTTTTGAGTACAACATGGTGAATTTACATAACAATATATATATATATATATATATAAAATATTTTTGTCAGTCATAAAGAATATATTGGTTAATGTGAAACTCCAACCCAGACACCTTTAGTTGTGGGCATAGTGGAGAAGGGTTGGAAACTTTGTCAGGTTGTTATCGCTGTCTGTGTTCCCAGGTGGGAGATTCACTTTCTTTGCTGGTGACCATTGTCGAAAAGATAGAAAGGTAATATATAAAGAAGACAGTCACCATCTTCCAGTCTTTCCAGTGGTCACTTGAACAGGAGTAGAAGTGAATTCTCCCAATTTGGACAAAAAAAGTTGGCATGTTTCCCCTTTGGAAATATTTTTTCTCACTTGTTGTCAACCAGCATGTTGTTATGTTTATCTTATGCAAAGATGAAAAGATAAATCTGATCTGGTGCTTATGGACAACAGACTTCAATTATCGTTGTTACTGTCCTAAAACAATCCACTTTTATGCTGTTATTATTTGGTAGGAAATGAATTTCTAAATTAAATGGAAAATAAAAATCACTATCTTTGTACTATTTTTCTATAAGATTCAAACTAATTTACCATAGTTACTATCTATCTATCTATCTATCTATCTATCTATCTATCTATCTATCTATCTATCTATCTATCTATCTATCTATCTATCCTCAGGTACTGACTTCTGATTTACTAATAATCATTTGTGGTAATGTATTTTACACAGATGGAAAAAGAAGATACATTTTAATAACACAGTTGGAATATTTATACCAATACTAAAGAAAACATGAATGTAACCAGCATGAATGACACCCTGGATGAACCCTCTAGCAGCTATTCTGAATATTCGTACATACATTTCACCATAGTGGCTGTTGTAGCACTATGTCTTTGTATCGTTGGCCTGGTTGGAAATGTTATTGTGTTTTGGTACCTGTGCTTCAAGATCCAGAGAAACAAATATGCAGTGTATATTATGAATCTGTCTGTAGCTGATGCTCTGTTTATTGTATTTACTACCTTGCTTTTGATGATCCAGATAAATACAATCATTGGTACATATCCTGAATTTATAGGGAAGGAGAGTTTATATTTATTCATAGAAATATTTTATGATATTATGCAGTATTCCGGAATGTATATCCTTACAGCTTTCAGCATGGAACGATGTAGCTCTGTTCTGTTCCCCTTTTGGTACCAACACCATCGCCCTAGGAACTTGTCCACTATTATGTGCACTGCTCTTTGGATTCTTGGCTCTTTGGAAAGTCTCCTTGAGAACCTTGTGTGTACAGCAGATGCTTTCTTGGAACAAACCTCACAATGTTCAGCAGTTCAAATCATAGTTTTTATTTTAGCCATTGGCATCTGCCTACCAATTATGGTAATTTCCAGCTTCACCTTGTTCATCAATGTAAAGAGGTCATTAAAGCAGCAATACACACCTAAACTGTACATCATCATCCTTATTGCAGTTCTTGTATTCATCCTATCAGTTCTTCCATTTAGTTTTTTGTCGTTTTTAATATACTTCAAATTAACACCAACAGATTTGGTAACTGTTAGTTTTTTCTATGTAACAATTTATTGCACAGTGCTTAAATGCACCATCAATCCCTACATTTACTTTATTGTTGGAAAGAAATGGAAACAAAATACCGCTCACTCGATCCAGGAAGCCCTCCAAAGAGCCTTTAGGGAGGAAGAAGATGAGAATGATGACAAAACAACTAACACATCAAGCTAAACTAACTTTACAGCTTCCAGATTTTCTTTCAAGAGCAAAGCACACCAACAATTATCTAGTTTAACAAGGAGATATGATTCACTCAGGAATTTCACAATATGAATCTTAAAGTAGGATCCTACTTTATCAAGTAGAAGTCAAAGAATGGAAATGCTAATGATATTGGTTTTCATTTAATATACCTCCAACTGGCTGGCTTTCTTAAAGTGAACCTGTTTAGCTGGAGAAAGTGCTGCTTAAAGTGGTTGTAAACATTTTTGGATTGAAAACTTTTAATCAAGATGAGATCTGGGTATCTGCTGACTTTGTGATATGTGTATTCTCCAATATATTGGCTCCTGTTCCATAAAATCTGGGATAAGTAAAGCAAAATCTGAAGTGTAATTGTGCATAAATGTTTGCAGCTCACATTGAGTTCAAATTTAATTTTTTGTAATAAAATGGAGTATAACCTATGTCTGCTCTGGTGTTGTTCTTCCTAGGACCCATTCACACCAAACTTTATGTGTGTTGATGCATGTGTGTTGGTACACTGCAGTGCAATTCATTGTAAATGGCACCCAAACACACTTAAGCTGTAATGCTCCACAGTGTAGCCCAACACATAAAGTTCTTCTCAGCGGCACTTTAAAAACCTGCCACTATGTCTGCAATAGCTCCTTTAAAGAATTACTGCCAGATTAGCAAACTAGCAGCAATTAAGACCAGTTCTGATATTGTGTACCACGGTTAGTTTAGTGTGCCGCTCAGGCTTGATCACTTATGGGGAGTAGTGTGGGTAATGTTGCAACCACTGCAGGAGTGCCAGCAAGGGATGGAGTTCGTCCCAGCTCCTGTAGTCACTTAAAGGAAGAGAGGAAAGATCCCTGGTGCAACACATCCATGGAGTCCTATGGTGGTATGAGAGAGACAACCTTAGCCTGGGCTCCCACCCGGCCATGCCCCCAACACATTTTACTCCGCCCCTCGTAGCTTAGTCATGGGGATCCCAATGACAAAGCTTTGAGGGGCGGAGTGAAATGCATTGGGGCGTGGCCTGATGGGAGCCCAGGTTGAGGTTGTCTCCCTCATACCACCATAGGACTCTGTGGATGTGCAGCACCAGGGATCTTTCCTCTCTTCCTTCATGTCATATTGTGTAGAGAGGTTATGCCAGTACTCTGAGTAGGGGCAGGCTGCCTGGTTGCCATGAAACCAGTGTCTAGCAAGTGCTGTCATAGCATCCAATACTTCATCCCTGGACCCATCCAGCTGCCATATAAAATAAATATTAAACATAAAATGATAATTCAGCACTCCTCGTCTAGGCCAGTCTGTTTTATATTTATGCTACCATGATGCTGCTGCATTCCCTGTGCTAAGTGTTGTTTTGCCCCACTCATCCTCACTCTCTCCCTGCACAGGGCTGTGACTGCAAAGTAGGAGTGAGGTTCCAACTATTGCACAGCATCAAAAGTTTCCTTGGAAATTGCAGATACAAGAGTGAGGCTGAGTGGGGGGAAGGCACACAGAGCACAGGAAGCACTGCAGCATTGTGGAGGTAGGGATATAGACAGAGCTGTCATGGGGGTGAGTATAGCTCCCAATTGTCCCTAATTGAGAGGGACTGTCCCTGATTTGGAACAAAGTCCCTCTGTCCCTCTTTTCTCCTCATTTGTCCCATTTTTTGGTCTGATCTATATAGCTGTATATAAAATGCACTGTTAATCCATTCAAAAGTTTTTCCCAATGCTAAACCTTTCATCCAATTTCTAAATTTCTGCATTTTTAAATTCCAAAAGCCAAAATAAAGGAATAGTAGTAGTAAAAAAGCACTTGTGGGCCTAACCAATCATTTTCTTTTTTTGCACAATTCTCCTTTAAGGAGGAAGGGGATGTGTCCTATGCCTACATACTTTAGCTAATTTGGATCCCTACCCCTTTGCATACTTTCAGTTGTGAGCCAGGGAATCTCCTGCCTGGCAGCTGAATGGTCCAGCAATGAGTCATTGGTTGTTATGAACTAGTGTCAAAGCAGCCAATGCTGCTGTATGGGGGGGTTGAGGAAATGGGATGATCCTGCACTGAGGATGGAGTGTCCAGTATGCTACCCTCAACCATGCCTCCATGCAACAATTCCTGGTTGCTGAACTCCCCTAGTTTGTAAGAGCCTGGAAATTATGAGGATTTCATTACCTCCAGATTTTAGGTGTCACTTTGCCCCCACCACAATAGAACAGCATGCAAGCACTTGAACAGGGAGCAAAAGAGGCAAGACCAGTTTAATTTTGCTGTAAAATGTCAAAGTATATTATTTGGGAGACAATAGCCACAAACATATTTCCATAACTGAACAAAATGTAAGCAGCTTGGTTAGGGAGAGGGAGGGATGAGACAGTATATAAGCAGCTTGGTAATGTTGCAACCTAAGAGTGAATAGGCCATAAACATTAAGACACAAGGCAGGACTTGTCCTGCAGCAAACGTTAGAAATTTGGCAGGTAAAGTCCAGCTGGCAAAACATTGTGTGGCACATTTACAGTGCTGGAGTACTGGAATAGGCCAGGAGAGTTTTTTGGGGGGTGAGGGGGTGGGGCTAGATGGCAATTAAAAAGTTTTCATCTGTAGGATCAGCAGCGGGGCTTTTGTAGTCAGCGGTAATCCAAAACTGGCTGTATAGCATGACCATTCTGAAATAGAAGAGATAGATGTGCTCTGCCTTTGGATGAGGCTTGGTCCAACTATCGCTTTGTACTGCAGAACCTTCTTGCACGCGACTACTGTACCTTGTAGGGCCACATGTAGGACCTCTGCCTTTCACTTTCACTAGGCCTGCCTGACATGTTTAATATAGAGGATTGACTAAATTTAATGTCAAAATGCAGCAATAGAGAAGGAAAAAGCCGCTCACAGGACACTTACTCTTCTCTAGTGGTGAACGCCCTCACACAGCCTCACAGGTGCTGGCTCTGCACAAATCTTGGAAAACAAAGAAGAAAAAATCTGGATGGCCGCACTTCCGTGTAGAAAAAAACACATTTATTGTAATAAATGTGTCATTATAATAAATGTGTTTTTATCTACACGGAAGTGCTGCTGTCCAGATTTTTTTCTTCCTTGTTTTCCTAAATTTAATGTCAGCTATGGTAATATTTGGAATAAATATGTGGTGATTTGGTGCATACTCCTTTACCGCACAAGCTATAATCAAATGGCAGCTTTGACTATGTCAGCAGCAAGTGTATCCTGAAATATAAAGAGAAAGGCCCTGGCAAAATAAGATAGTAGCTAAACGGGAGCAAATACAGTTGTTGCTGAAACATACACAAAAAGGTAGTCCTATAAAAGACAGTTAGGTCTCTTAACTGTAAACATTGGGGAGGGGCTATTCAAGAATATGTAACCCTCCACACTGCAGTCCACAGCATGGTTCTTTTATGACAAATCATTTTGTCAGAAACTTGCAGTTCCCAAGACATTAAAATGGTCAATGGAGGATGTAGGGCTTTGGCTGAACTTGCTACTCCCTCAAAAACAATTCACCAAACCTTCTGCTCCTCCTATTGGATGCTTTAGGCATGGCGTTTGTTTTGGCTTCAATGAGGGTCAATGTAAATGAACCAATTCCTGCAAATATAAGCACGAATTGTGCTAATTGTACTGGCAATCATTCAGCGTCACGTTGTTGTAAAAGGTTAGTTTCTAACACTTCATCTCAGAATAATGATCTTTTTCAAAAAAGCAATAACATCAGTGAACATAACAAACATATTACCATGGCTACACATTTGGGCAAATCAACAGATGGCTACCCTGTTGTTTAGCGGTTTTTCGGATGGTTTTCCTTTGCCTTCTTTTTAAGGTTCTGGGTGTTTTCTTCATGATAATTTACCATCTGTTCGGCGGCATGCTGCCATTGTATCTGATAAAGTTTTAAGAGAGGTTCAAGAAGGTTGTGTAGCTGGCCCTTTTGATTCGCCTCCTTTTTTCAATTTTAGGATTTCGCCATAAGGAATTATTCCTAAAAAAGATCCTAATACTTTCCATCTCATTCACCATTTGTCCTTGCCAGACGGAATGTCGCTTAATGATAGCATAGATCCTTCTCTCTGTATGGTATCTTATGCGCCTTTTGACAATGCTTTAGATAAGATCAGCAATATTGGTAAGGGTGCGTTGTTATCAAAGTCGTGTTTCACACCAACTTTAACACTTAATCATAGCTGATACTACAATGTTCACACAAGTATATATAGATATATATTTCTATATATACATATATATATAGAGAGAGAGAGATATATACAGTCAGGTCCATAAATATTGCTACATCGACACAATTCTAATTTTTTTGGCTCTATACACCACCACAATGGATTGGAAATGAAACAAACAAGATGTGCTTTAACTGCAGACTTTCAGCTTTAATTTGAGGGTATTTACATCCAAATCAGGTGAACGGTGAAGGAATTACAACAGTTTGTATATGTGCCTCCCACTTTTTAAGGGACCAAAAGAAATGGGACAGATTAACACTTATCCATCAAACTTTCACTTTTTAATACTTGGTTGCAAATCCTTTGCAGTCAATTACAGCCTGAAGTCTGGAACGTATAGACATCACCAGACTATGGGTTTCATCCCTGGTGATGCTTTGCCAGGCCTCTAGTGCAACTGTCTTCAGTTCCTGCTTGTTCTTGGGGCATTTTCCCTTCAGTTTTGTCTTCAGCAAGTGAAACGCATGATCAATCGTATTCAGGTCAGGTGATTGACTTGGCCATTGCATAACATTCCACTTCTTTCACTTAAAAAACTCTTTGGTTGCTTTGCAGTATGCTTTGGGTCATTGTCCATCTGCACTGTGAAGCGCCGTCCAATGAGTTCTGAAGCATTTTGCTTAATATGAGCAGATAATATTGCCCGAAACACTTCAGAATTCATCCTGCTGCTTTTGTCAGCAGTCACATCATCAATAAATACAAGAGAACCAGTTCCATTGGCAGTCATACATGCCCACACAATGACACTACCACCACCACGCTTCACTGACGAGGTGGTATGCTTTGGATCATGAGCAGTTCCTTTCCTTCTCCATACTCTTCTCTTTCCATCACTCTGGTACAAGTTGATCTTGGTCTCATCTGTCCATAGGATGTTGTTCCAGAACTGTGAAGGCTTTTTTAGATATTGTTTGGCAAACTCTAATCTAGCCTTCCTGTTTTTGAGCCTCACCAATGGATTACATCTTGTGGTGAACCCTCTGTATTCAGTCTGGTGAAGTCTTCTCTTGATTGTTGACTTTGACACACATACACCTACCTCCTGGAGAATGTTCTTGGTCTGGCCAACTGTTGTGAAGGGTGTTTTCTTCACCAGGGAAAGAATTCTTCGGTCATCCACCACAGTTGTTTTCCGTGGTCTTCCGGGTCTTTTGGTGTTGCTGAGCTCACCGGTGCGTTCTTTCTTTTTAGGGATGTTCCAAACAGTTGATTCGGCCACACCTAATGTTTTTGCTATCTCTCTGATGGGTTTGTTTTGTTTTTTCAACCTAATGATGGCTTGCTTCACTGATAGTGACAGCTCTTTGGATCTCATATTGAGAGTTGACAGCAACAGATTCCAAATGCAAATAGCACACTTGAAATGAACTCTGGACCTTTTATCTGCTCCTTGTAAATTGGATAATGAGGGAATAACACACACCTGGCCATGGAACAGCTGAGCAGCCAATTGTCCCATTACTTTTGGTTTCCTTAAAAAGTGGGAGGCACATATACAAACTGTTGTAATTCCTACACCTTTCACCTCATTTGGATGTAAATACCCTCAAATTAAAGCTGAAAGTCTGCAGTTAAAGCACATTTTGTTTGTTTCATTTCAAATCCATTGTGGTGGTGTATAGAGCCAAAAAGATTAGAATTGTGTTGATGTCCCAATATTTATGGACCTGACTGTATCTACATATAGCTATATATAGATACATAGCGCTCTCTCTCTCTCTCTCTCTCTCTCTCTCTCTATATATATATATATATATACAGTATCTCATAAAAGTGAGTACACCCCTCACATTTTTGTAAATTTTTTATTATATCTTTTCATGTGACAACAGTGAAGAAATGACACTTTGCTACAATGCAAAGTAGCGAGTGTATAGCTTGTATAACAGTGTAAATTTGCTGTCCCCTCAAAATAACTCAACACACAGCCATTAATGTCTAAACCGCTGGCAACAAAAGTGAGTACACCCCTAAGTGAAAATGTCCACATTGGGCCCAAAGTGTCAATATTTTGTATGGTCACCATTATTTTCCAGCACTGCCTTAACCCTCTTGGGCATGGAGTTCACCAGAGCTTCACAGGTTGTCACTGAAGTCCTCTTCCACTCCTCCATGATGACATAATGGAGCTGGTGGATGTTAGAGACCTTGCACTCCTCCACGTTCCTTTTGAGGATGCCCCACAGATGCTCAATAGGGTTTAGGTCTGGAGACATGCTTGGCCAGTGCATCACCTTTACCCTCAGCTTGTTTAGCAAAGCAATGGTTGTCTTGGAGGTGTGTTTGGGGTCGTTATCATGTTGGAATACTGCCCTGCGGCCCAGTTTCCGAAGGGAGGGGATCAGGCTCTGCTTCAGTATGTCACAGTACATGTTGGCATTCATGGTTCGCTCAATGGACTGTAGCTCCCCAGTGCCGGCAGCACTCATGCAGCCCCAGACCATGACACTCCCGCCACCATGGTTGACTGTAGGCAAGGAACACTTGTCTTTGTACTCCTCACCTGGTTGCCGCCACAAACGCTTGACACCATCTGAACCAAATAAGTTTATCTTGGTCTCATCAGACCACAGGACATGGTTCCAGTAATCCATGTCCTTAGTCTGCTTGTCTTCAGCAAACTGTTTGCAGGCTTTCTTGTGCATCATCTTTAGAAGAGGTTTCCTTCTGGGACGACAGCCATGCAGACCAGTGCATCCGGTCCCTCTCCTGCGGGCTCCTTCCACAGCTCCCGATACAGACAATTGGGACAGCCTCTGATTCCTCGTCCCCCATTTTCCAGACTTATCATGGTATAAGTACTCAGAGGCATGAGTAACTCTCTCCCTTTTCTCCTGTACACATCTTCCCCATTGAGGGGTATAACGTTTGATCATACTGGTCTACTCATGTTTTGTTGTCTTTTATAGAGTTGCATGCATCTGCCCCTGAAGAGTGGTATTATCCACGAAACACGTCGGACTTATAGGGCTTATAGGATGCATTCTCATGCCTACTGATAGGAACCTACTTAGACTCAATATCTTCAACCAAATGATTATACTGTGTTTCTTACCATGATCACACTGCATAGTGCCATTTAGATGGCATGTACACATATGAATTTGCAATAATTCATTTTATCCATATTAAATCTCTTGTCAATTTTATATGCAGTCCCTTTGATATGTATATGTAATGTATTCAAGAGGTCAACACCATGTATGTGTGTGTATACATATTAAACCTTTTCTACTATGTGCATTATTGTTATGTATTGTTAGACTCAATATGCCAATTAAATACATTTTCTAATTATCTCACCCCCACAAATCAATAGCCTCATTTAAAGTCTCACCTTCCTGTTTCTTATACCTGAACCAGGGATGGAGGCACACACCATATGCTTCATTTAAAGTCCCAAACTCCCCCCTATTATTCTATATGCAACAGGGATGGAGGCTTTTTTGATCATTGGATTGGCAGTGTTCCCCTGCCATCCAGGTGTGGGGTGATCTATGTCCTGGGTGTTAATGTACCAAAATACAGGATCCATACACCCAGGCCATGACGGTACCAATTATGTGGGTCTGGTTTATTGTGGGACCGGGATTTGATGTGCTGTTCCTGTTTTTGTCCTTTGTCCGGGAGCTGCGATTTGGGGTGCTGGCGCCTTCCCCCTCCCCCCATTTGTGCATCGGGTGATGCGGGGGTTTGGGTGGGCCTGCCTCTACTGCAAATCGGCATCATACTTCCACACCATGTGCACAATGTCCCCATAGGGCTTCCTGGCGTTGGCATGTCTGAATTTTTCCATCTGGTGTCACCATATGGAGGAGGGCTTCTCCAGCCTCCATGGGCGGCGGCTGATGCTTGGGCATAGACACCTCTCTTCCTCTCTTGATGCACCTGTGTGATGTTGGGAGGAGCCCGTGGGTGTGTGCCGAGTCTATTTAACATTCTCACTCTATGCTAGCCAGTCCTCATGGCAACACCTCCCTGTGCACATTGCACACTACATGGCACTTACTTTTGTAATTACATGGTTTTTCTTTTCCTGTTTATGTTCACATATGCTCACTTTTGTTTTTGCAATCTATACCTGTCTCATGGTCTTCTTTTCTTCCCTTTTTTTCTCTCTTTTTTTTCTTTCTCTTCCTTTTTCTTTTTCCTTTTTTCTTTTTCTTTTTCCTTCTTTCTTTCTTTTTCCCCTTTTTTTTCTCCTTTTTTCTTTTTCATCTCTGATCTTTTTTCTCTTTTCACACACTTCTTCTTTTCACATTCACTTGTCCACCTACACTTTGGCATTGGGCTCTAGCTACTTCCCACAATATAGAGTATTTATATTACACCCAATATATGTATATATTTTTAGACATGAAGCCCACTCATACCACTATCTGGATTTCTGCCTTCCCTTTCCTTGGGGATGATATTTTGTGCACCCGGTCCCTCTCCTGCGGGCTCCTTTCACAGCTCCTGGTAAAGACAATTGGGACAGCCTCTGATTCCTCGTCCCCCATTTTCCAGACTTATCATGATGTAAGTACAGAGGGATGAGTAACTCTCTCCCTTTCTCTTGTACACATCCTACCTGTTGCGGGGTATAACGTTTGATCATAGTGGTCTACTCATGTTTTGTTGTCTTTTATAGAGTTGCATGCATCTGCCCCTGAAGAGTGGTATTATCCACAAAACACATCAGGCTTATAGGATGCATTCTCACGCCTACTGATAGGAACCTACTTAGACTCAATATCTACAACCAAATGATTATACTGTGTTTCTTACCATTGATTACACTGCATAGTGCCATTTAGATGACACGTACACATATGAATTTGCAATAATTCATTTTATCCATATTAAATCTCTTGTCAATTTTATATGCCATCCCTTTGATATGTATATGTAATGTATTCATGAGGTCAACACCATGTATGTGTGTGTGTGTGTATACATATTAAACCTTTTCTACTATGTGCATCATTGTTATGTATTGCCAATTAAATACATTTTCTAATTATCTCACCCCCACAAATCAATAGCCTCATTTAAAGTCTCACCTTCTTTTTTCTTATACCTGAACCAGGGATGGAGGCACATACCGTATGCTTCATTTAAGGTCCCAAATGTAGTGATCGGGTATATATTAATGGGTGTATAGATGTAGAGTGGGTATGATAATTAATATTTAGGTATTATTATAATGATGATGTAAGTACTCTTCCGCAGCAACCCAATTCTTCCAGAGAGATGCACTTTATTGACTTCCAACACAGAACAAAGTCCAAAGTCCACAGATGACAAAGAAATCCGACAGAGGAAATATAATTCAGAAACCCATCTCCTAGGTCTGTGTCTTCCCAGCCATACACAGACAAGCCTCACTCCAAACTATAGACTGAATGCCGTGTTATATTCACCAGGCATTGAATGGCTGAGCAATTTGATTGGCCGTTTCAATTTAGGACTTTGATAAGCTTTAGTCTATCAAACAGACAACAACCCCCAGCCGTGAACAGCCATGAACCACCCCAATTTGCACTCCCGCATATCAACATCAACAAGTCCCCTTTAGATATATTAATTAGATAAACAGAACACCCTTTTGAGCCCTTGGAATACCTACATTCCTGCATATCAACAAGCCCCCCTGATAAATTAGCCCCACAGGAGGGAGCCTCCGCTAGGCCAACCCAAAACACTCCTTGATCCCATTGTTACCCCCTCAAGTCTAATTACCATCAATAAATATTTCTTCTATGGTCCTTTAAACAATGTACCCTTTGAAATGTTCAATTAGGTTAACAGCCCATACCTCACACTCCTAGGTAGACTTGCATGAGACCAACACATCAAAGGGTCTTCAGCTGTTATATTAAAATTGAGTTGGCTTGGACAATTTCTGCTCAACCCATACTCCAATACAATATTATACATAAATTGGCCAACATATTACAACATATACCCCCACTTGGGTCGGTTCTAACTACTAGAACTGACCCATAAATCAAACAACAAAAAATATCATTACGATTTAAGGTACTGGATGCTTTACAATGGCTCATATAAAATATGAAGTTGAAACTGGTTACATCTCTCTTCGATAGCCTCTAAAATATCCCCATGAAACAGTTATTAGATAATATAACTTTTAGACCATGACTGGAAAAGGATTTGGTAAATGTCAGTGGCCCATATAGCTCCCCCTATTATTCTGTATGAGAGAGTGAGAGCAATAACACGAAATTTAACACACCTGCTCCCCATTCACACCTGAGACCTTGTAACACTAATGAGTCACATGACACCAGGGAGGTAAAATGGCTAATTGGGCTCATTTTGGACATTTTCACTTAGGGGTGTACTCACTTTTGTTGTCAGCAGTTTGGACATTAATGGCTGTGTGCTGAGTTATTTTAAGGGGACAGCAAATTTACACTGTTATACAAGCTGTACACTCTGTGCTTTACATTGTAGCAAAGTGTAATTTCTTCAGTGTTGTCACATGAAAAGATATAATAAAATATTTACAAAAATGTGAGGGGTGTACTCACTTTTGTGAGATACGGTATATACATGCACAGATTTACTTGATAATCTCTTAATTGCAAAAACCTTTCATGGAACAATGAGACACAGCCGCAGGCAATTATCAGTAACCCACTGTCTCACAATCCTCAAACAAATAGAAATTACATCTTATAAAACCAATGACACAGTGTGAAAAATGTATAAAAAAATATTATATGCAAAAATTGCATGAACACAATACATGGAAAAAATGTATGGAAACATTCCTTGTATAAAAAATATATAATTATTTATCAGAAATCATTATCTATATTTATTCATATACAGTGCCTCGAAAAAGTATTCATACTCCTTGAAATTTTCCACATTTTGTCATGTTACAACCAAAAACCTAAATGTATTTTATTGGGATTTTATGTGATAGATCAACACAAAGCGGCACATAATTGTGAAGTGAAAAGAAAATGATAAATGGTTTTCAACATTTTTTACAAAAAAAATATGAAAAGTGTGACGTGCATTTGTATTCAGCCCCCCGAGTCACTGCAATTCCAACTGCAAGTTTATTTGGGGATGTCTCTACCAACTTTGCACATCTAGAGAGTGAAATTTTGCCCATTCTTCTTTGCAAAATAGCTCAAGCTCTGTCAGATTGGATGGAGAGTGTCTGTGAACAGCAATTTTCAAGTCTTGCCACAGATTCTCAATTGTATTTATGGCTGAACTTTGACTGGGCCATTCAAACACATAATTATGCTTTAATCTAAACCATTCCATTGTAGTTCTGGCTGTATGTTTAGGGTCGTTGTCCTGCTGGAAGGCGAACCTCCGCCACAGTCTCAAGTCTATTGCAGACTCTTAACAGGTTTTCTTTTAAGATTGCCCTGTATTTGGCTTCAACCATCTTCCCATCAACTCTGAATAACTTCCCTGTCCCTGCTGAAGAAAAGCATCCCTACAACATGATGCTGCCACCACCATGTTTCACGGTGGGGGTGGAGTGTTCAGGATGATGTGCAGTGTTAGTTTTCCGCCACACATAGCGTTTTGTTTTTATGCCAAAAGGTTTAATTTTGGTCACATCTGACCAGAGCACCTCCTGTTTGCTGTGTCCCCCACATGGCTTCTCGCAAACTGCAAATGGCACTTCTTATGGCTTTCTTTCAACAATTGCTTTCTTCTTGCCACTCTTCCATAAGGGCCAGATTTGTGAAGTGCATGACCAATAGTTGTCCTGTGGACAGATTCTCCCACCTGAGCTGTGGATCTCTGCAACTTCTCCAGAGTTACCATGGGCCTCTTGGGGGCTTCTCTGATTAATACTCTCCTTGCCCAGCCTGTAGTTTAGGTGGACAGCCATGTCTTGGTAAGTTTGCAGTTGTGCCATACTCTTTCCACTTTCAGATGATGGATTGAACAGTGCTCCATGAGATGTTCAAAACTTAGGATATTTTTTTTATAACCTAACCCTGCTTTAAACTTCTCCACAACTTTATCCCTGACCTGTCGGTGTGTTCCTTGACCTTCATGATGCTTTTTGTTCACTAAGGTTCTCTAGCAAATCTCTGATCATTTAATTTCTCTGATTCAATGTCGCAGTACTGCTAAAAATCGCAGATCGCCGCCAATATCAGTAAAAACAATAAAGATTAAAAAAAGTCCATAAATCTATTCCTTATTTTGTAGACACTATAACTTTTGCGCAAACCAATCAATATACACTTATTGGGAATTTTTTTTACCAAAAATATGTAGCAGAATACATATTGGCCTAAACTGATGAAGAAATTTGCTTTTTCACAGGTTTTTTTTTTTTATGTGTATTATAGCAAAAAGTAAAAAATGTTGTTTTTTTCAAAATTGTCGCTCTTTTTTTGTTTATAGCGCAAAAAATAAAAACTGCAGAGGTGATCAAATACCACCAAAAGAAAGCTCTAATTGAGTAACAAACAATTTGGCATCATGGAGCATATAGAGTGTCTGAATGTCCCCTATATAGCAGAAACATAATTTGGAACATAATAAGTATGTTTTAGGAAGTCTTGTTAATGACAAATATGGTTTGCAGTATGTTTTTCCCCCTAATTAAAAGGAAAATGCAATATACTTTATGGCCACTTCAGGGCCTCAGACCCACATAGGGATTGTATTGAATTGCAGGTTATGTATTGGGACATTGAAGCCATTTTGACGTTTGGACGGGTATTTATGTCATGACGCACAATGTTTATTTACGTCATCATGCAAAATGATGTCATGGCGCACTTATGATGTCACACGCGGACATGGGATGATATAGCCACACCCCTACCCCATATTATAAATAGATCTGTACTGTAAACAGCCACCAATTGCCATGCTTACCCCCTAATCATGAATTCCCCCTCCTCACAATACAAATCCACCTCCTACTAAAATCCCCCTCCCAGCACGAATTTATACCCCCCCCACCAACCCCCCAGCTCAAATCTTCTCATTCAGTGGCGTCACTAGGGTTGGTGTCACCAGGTGTGGCAAAACATAGTGTCAGCCCCCCGCCTGTATATCCTGCCCAGCGCCCTGCAGGCAGGACACGGTCCCGGGGGCCACCCCAAACGTCCCCTGTAAATGATAGTATAGGGTGGTATAGGGCAGGTTAGGGTGGTATAGGTCAAGCTGGGGTGGTATAGGGCATGTTGTGGTGGTATAGGGCAGGTTGTGGTGGTATAGGGCAGGTTGGGTGGTATGGGGCAGGTTGGGGGGGTAAAGGGCAGGTTGGGGTGGTATAGTGCCAGGTTGGGGTGGTATAGGGCAGGCTGGGGTGGTATAGTGCAGGTTAGGACTCTATGTATAGACAGACAGTATGCAGTACCTTACAGCATGCCAGAAGGTGAAGACATCCGGGGCTGCTGTGTTCTCACCTTTTTCTCCTTCAGCTGTGGGATCAGCCAGAGTGAAGGAGTCTGTGGGAGGAGTGGAGGAGGCAACCACACCCCCAGCTCCACCCACAAACTCCAGCTGCCTCAGGTGATATTGGAGATCCCCGAGGGACAGCTTAAGATGGGGGGAGTGTTAGAGGAAGCCTCATCCGCACGGCTTGGTGCCCTCCTCACACCCCTCCACTGCATCTCTGCAAGTGCAAGCAGAAGCAATATAGTACACCTCTGGCGGGTGTCAACCAGGGGGGCCCACACTCCCATAACAATGCCACTGCTCTCATTCCCCATATGCCCCCCAGCACAAATCCACTCCCCCACCCTGAAAAAAAAAATCCCCTCCTATTACAAATCCTCTACCCCTTAAATTTCCCCTCTGAGCACAAATCCTCTCCCCCCACTCAACCCCCCCAGCACACATTCTCCTTAGTCCCCCATCCTAGCACAAATCTCCCCAAAATTTCCCCTCCTAGCACAAATATCCCCAATCATCCTCTTCCGCCCACAATATTACCTTTTCTAGCACAAACTCCCCAAAATTCCCCTCCTAACACAAGTCTTCTTCCCCAATTCCCCATCCCAACACAAATTCCCTCAAATAACCACTCCTAGGACACCTCCCCAAATTTCCCCTCCTAGAATAATTCTTATTCCCTGTCACCCCCCAAATTCCCCTTCCCAAGACAAATTCCCTTCTTCCAACCTCCTTGTGGCGCCCCCCCACCTCACATGATACCCCAGTGCCCAGGCAGCCACCCCTTCTGCCCAGCCCTTGTCCTGGCCCTGGTTGTATACATTGTTGGCAGGCACTAATTTTATGTGAGTGTGGTGATTTTAAAGAACTGCTTTTATTAACTGTTCCTAATATTAGGTGTGAGATTTGAATTTATAAGTGTTTATTTTGCTTTTATCGTGTGAGGATGATGGGCATGACTGCGACATAGGTATTGTTTACAATTTATCAATGGTAACAGATTTTATGTGGCTTGTGTTTAATATACGTAGCAGCTGAGATTGAGAGGTTATTTTGGTTGTAAAGTGTGGAACTTTTGTAGTTTAGAAAAATCTGTTTTTATTTAACCAGTTGCCGACCGCCTAATGCAGATATACTGCGGCAGAATGGCACGGGCAGGCAAAATTACGTATCTGGTACGTGATCTGCCTCCCGCAGGCTGGGGGCGCATCGCGTCCCCCCCCGGTGCCCGAGGTGGTCGGCTTCATTGGGGAAGCGATAGAGGCTGAGGGGGAGGCCACTCATTCGTGGCCACCCCCTCGCGATCGCTCCCCACGAATGAAAATCTTCCTCTGCTGCTGTAATGTAAACAGCGGCAGAGGAAGTGATGTCATCTCTCCTTGAGCCGGTCTTTTCGTTCCGGCGCCGAGGAGAGAAGACATCAATGTGAGTTGCACCAACACTACACTTTCAGTAGAACACACTAGGCACACTTTTCACCCCCATCACCCCCCGATCACCCCCCGATCACCCCCTGATCACCCCCCTGTACCCCCTGTCACAGTGACACCAATAGCAGGTTTTTTTTTTGCATTGGTGTCAGTTTGTGACAGTTATAAGTGGTAGGGTTAGCCCCCTTTAGGTATAGGGTACCCCCCTTTAGGTCTAGGGTATCCCCCTAACCCCCCTAATAAAGTTTTAACCCCTTGATCACCCCCCGTCGCCAGTGTCACTAAGCGATAGTTTTTCTGATCGCTGTATTAGTGACACAGATGATGCTAGTTAGGGAGGTAAGTATATAGGTTCGCCGTCAGCATTCTATAGCGACAGGGACCCCCATATACTACCTAATAAAGGTTTTAACCCCCTGATTGCCCCATAGTTAACCCTTTCACCAGCGATCACCGTATAACTGTTACGGGTGATACTGGTTAGTTAGTTTTTTATAGTTTATTATAGTTTCAGGGCACCCGCCGTTTATTACCTTATAAAGTTTTAACCCCCTAATCGCCCGGCGGTGATATAAGTTAAGTTTTTAGGGTCAGATAAGGTCTGCCTCGCCCCAGGCAGAGTTAGGTTAGTGCCAGTACCGCTAACACCCACGCACGCAGCATACACCTCCCTTAGTGGTATAGTATCTGAACGGATCAATATCTGATCCGATGAGATCTATACTAGCGTCCCCAGCAGTTTAGGGTTCCCAAAAACGCAGTGTTAGTGGGATCAGCCCAGATACCTGCTAGCACCTGCGTTTTGCCCCTTGACCCAGCCCTGCCCAGCCCACCCAAGTGCAGTATCGATCGATCACTGACACTTACAAAACACTAAGCACACATAACTGCAGTGTTCGCAGGTTCAGGCCTGATCCCTGCGATCGCTAACAGTTTTTTGGTAGCATTTTGATACAGTCGCTGACAGTCAGGAGCTTTTTTGCCTGTGAGTCTCACTAGTGTACCCCTAAATTTAGAGCCCAAAATGGCAAATCGAAGGTACACTAATGAAGAGGCCTACACATTTCTGAGCATAACAGATAGTGAAGAGGAAGTCACTCATCTGTCAGATTCAGGCTCAGAATACGATCCTGTAGACAACAGCGGCTCCATGACAGATAGCTCTGACGACGGAGTTGTGGTCCCTGCCAAGGTCAGGCGTACCAGACCCCAATCTTCTTCTTCTGTCCTTGAAGTGCAAGAACCGCAGGTCCCTCGTATGGAGAAGAGAAGTACTAGCGCCGCTATTCCTTCTGGTGAACTGGCAAGCACCAGCGGCCTAGTACACCCTGGTCGTATATCCAGCACTGCAGTAACACTTGGTGACGTGGCGAGTCCCATAAGTGCAGTTCAAGCTGGCGAGGTGGCAAGCACAAGTAGTGTCCTGCTGCCACCAAGAAGATGAACACAGGCCCGTCGTGCCCATAGTGCCCTTCCTGCTGCATTCGCCAATCCAAATTGGGAACGCACCACTTCTGCAGCACCCGTACTTCCCCCATTCACTGGCCAACCCGGAATTCAGGTGGAACCAGTTAATTTTACGCCACTTGATTTTTATTTACTGTTTTTCACCGAAGATCTCTATAGATCTATTGTGGACCAAAGCAATTTATACGCTGGTCAACACATCGCCGCTATTCCCCAGTCCTCCCTTGCCAGAGATTGGAGACCAATTACGGTCTCTGAATTTAAGCTCTTTCTGGGCCTTTCCCTCAACATGGGCATAACTAAAAAGAGTGAGTTGCGGTCATATTGGTCCACTGACCCAATTCACCATATGCCCTTGTTCTCTGCCTGCATGAGCAGGGCACGATACCAGCAGATTTTGCGGTTCATGCACTTCAACAGCAATGAACTCTGTCATCCTCGTGGAGACCCTGAATACGATCGGCTCTACAAAATTCAGCCCCTCGTAAACCACTTCAACCAACGCTTTGCAGACTTGTTTACTCCCCATCAAGTTGTCTGTGTTGATGAGTCCCTGATTAAGTTTTCTGGCCGCTTGTCATTCAAACAGTACCTTCCCAGCAAGCGTGCCAGATACGGGGTCAAGATGTATAAGCTCTGTGACAGGGCCACAGGCTATACATGTAGATTTATGGTTTACGAGGGCAAAGATAATCACGTAGAGCCGACAAACTGCCCTGACTACATAGGAAGCGCTGGCAAGATTGTGTGGGACTTGGTGTCACCCTTATTCGGAAAGGAGTACCACTTGTACGTGGACAATTATTACACGAGCGTGCCACTTTTTAGTCCCCTTTTTGATCATCAGATTGGAGCATGTGGCACCATGCAACCTAATCGCCGGGGCTTTCCCCAGCGACTTGTAGATTCCCGTCTTAGGCTGGGGGAGAGAACCTGCTTGCAGTGTAATAATATGCTTGCTATGAAGTGGATTGATAATAAGAATGTTTTCGTTCTTACCTCCCTTCATGCAGACAGGACGGTCCAAATTACTACGGCGACTGGTGTTGTGGAGAAACCCCTCTGTGAATATAACCAAAATATGGGGGGGGGGGGGGGGTGGACAGAAAAAAACAAAACAAAAAAAAGGTAAAAAAAAAAATAAATAAATAATAAAAAACAAAAATAGTTGTCGTTTTATTGTTCTCTCTCTCTACTCTCTCTCTATTGTTCTGCTCTTTTTTACTGTATTCTATTCTGCAATGTTTTGTTGTTGTTATATTTTTATCATGTTTGGTAACCATTTTTTTGTTTTCAGGTACGCCATTCAGCTGCAGAGCGGATTTATTTATCTTGACAGCAACAGCGTTTGCTCCCACCATACATAAAGCCGTGACTCCAGCGCTGTCGGAAGTGATTTCACCACCACAGTTACATACTTCAGCATATATGCCGAAGCGTGGGGGCAGCAGTGGGTGGAGGAGCGATTTGCTCCTGCCTTTTGCGGGAGGATGCCCCCATACTTTGGCATATATATATTTTAGGCACAGGTTGTGTTTAGATGTTTTATTTTTTACTATGTTTTTTTTGTATTTGCTTTGCAGGTATGGTAAGTCTTATGCCCCGTACACACGGTCGGACTTTGTTCGGACATTCCGACAACAAAATCCTAGGATTTTTTCCGACGGATGTTGGCTCAAACTTGTTTTGCCTACACACGGTCGCACAAAGTTGTCGGAATTTCCGATCGACAACCACGCGGTCACGTACACCACGTACGACGAGACTAGAAAAGGCCGGTTCAGAACCAAGAGCGGCACCCTTTGGGCTCCTTTTGCTAATCTCGTGTTAGTAAAAGTTTGGTGAGAGACGATTCGCGCTTTTTCAGACTCGTGGCTTTCAGATCGTTTTCTGCCGTTCAGTTTGTGCTTGTGGGTTTGTATTTGCTCTTCAGTGCGTGCAGTCAGTTCGTATCGGAGTTTTCTGTGCGATCTTGTCCGCTCGTTGCTGTTTTTCAGGTCGCTCTTCACAGGCCTTGCTATTCTTCAGTGCGTTCTGTTACTTCGTTCTGAGCAGCCGACCGTTTTCTAGCCATGTTTCGTATGCGTACTCCTCGTACAGTTCGTGCTGTGCGGGGGCTTGGTGTTGGGGTCCTGACCTTGACACAAGTCCAGTCCATGAACAGGGTGGGGAGGAGTTCATGGACCAAGAATTGGTTGCTTCAGCGTGACCAGTTCTCTCATATGCCTTTGCTCCGTGAGATCCGTGAAAATAATCCTGGTGATTTCATGAATTTTCTCAGGATGACTGACCCCGTATTTCACCGTTTGTTTGCTTCGCTGACCCCCTATATCAGCAGGCAGGATACCTGCATGAGGCAAGCCATCACTCCGGAGCAGAGGTTGGTCGCTACCCTGCGGTATTTGGCGACAGGGAGAAGCCTGCAGGACCTCAAGTTCTCGACAGGCATCTCCCCCCAGGCTCTTCTTTGTGGACATTTACTGCTTGTGTTTGTTTGAGCTGACCCTGACAGAAATGTGTGGAGTCCAGAAAATGTCGTGATTGTGTAACCTTATACAAAGCACTGTTGGCTGTTATTTACTAAATGCAAAGACACTTTTCACTACAAGTACACTTGCAACTGCACTGAAACTGCACTTGTAGTGCAAAGTGGATTTGCCCTTAGGAAATTACCCCCATTTTCTCATCAAACAACAATTACATCACCCCAAAAGTGTTGTAGCGTTGAGACAATAATCCACACATTCTTGATGAACAATCTTTTTAATACCAGCACAATCACATGTGCATTTACCAAAGGTTTTTCTGACAAACCAACATGTTTGTTGTATAACAATTTTTGTGGTGTCATTATCCAAAATCAAAATGTGCATTTTATAGAAAACAGGCCTGTGTAAAACCCACAAGAAAGACACAAATCTTGATCTTACAAAGTTCACATTTGGTAGAACTTGAAGGCAATATCAGACATGAGTATTTAGGAACTGTGTTTGATATTGCGTTCAGATGGGGGAAAATCACCCCTGGAAAAGCCAAATTTGGAAGATGCACACAAATTTCCCAATGTCAACATGTGCTATCTGCCATCACGGGGGATGAAGGGACGTGTTTTTGGGGAGAAAGCCCTTCCTCACCGCTACTTTATTATTGAGGAAAGGGGTTGCACCCCCAAAACGCGTCCATTGATCTCCCGTGATGGCAGATAGCACATGTTGGCACACTGTGTGCATCCTCCAAATTTGGCTTTGGGAAAAATCACAAAAACATTTCGCACATTGTAGCAGACAAAAGAAGAAAGTGATTTTGAGGGGCTTTAAACTCGCCCCAAAACATCAATGATGTTTTTATATTTTGGAATAACATCATTGATGTTTTGCTTGATGTTTTCCAATTGTAAATTACACCCCATGATCTCCCCGATCAGGATCTGGGCACTTTCGGATGTGAAAGGATCTGGATCCACAACCTCACGATCACCTAAAAAGAGAGGAACCCAAAATAAATTAGGTCTAAAAAAAATGCCACCATCCATCTCTTATCTGAGCCTGTGGTTGCAGACACTCACCTGTTGTGGTGACTAGTTCCACCACGTCTTCATCCTCCTGCTCAGCTTGTGTTGGGTGGATTTCCCCTTCTTCCAGAGGGGGGGGGCTCTGGTCTCCTCGGATGAGGGGTGTCCTCCGAGTCTTTTCTCCCCTATGTAAAACAAAAATGGTATAATTAGCACACAGATATTTGATGGCAGAACTATAAAGATGAAACATTGCTTGGAAGTGGGGTACAATTGTCTATTTTAGCAGAGTTCCAAGATGTAGCTTTTTTAGTGTCCTTTGTCAAGCTGCAATACTTTACCTGTTTTGTACAAGCTTCACAGATGGAGACCCCCCTATAGTATACACTGGAGCACCTGTGTGGCCCCCCTAATAAAAAGGGTGTTCTGGGGTCCCACACTAGTGCTCCAGTGTCCAGATGTGAAAACAGCTGCTCAGTGTCCTCTCCTTACACACAATCTAGTTTGCATTTCATTCTAGTAACAAAGCCATCTACACAACCCAATTCTTTGAAGACAAGTATAGGGCCTCAAAATGGTGGCCAAATGCATATGGGCTAAACAATGGTATTTTATAGTCCGAAAAAAAAATGTGTGATCCGAACGAATAATGTGCCCATGAACATGAAAGTTGCCATTTTAAACTGTACAACAGTTCCTAAAAGCACATGGAGCAGCACGAACGTAATAAACACAAGAACAATAGGAACACAGCACAACTACTTACTTTTTTGCAGCACTCTCCGGATCTTTCTGTACTGCTCATGTTCTCGTAATTTCAGGTCCGACCACCGCTTCCTGAGCTGATCTTTCGATCGTCGTACCCTGAATTTCCGGTGCAGACTCCTGACCACTTTCGCCATGATCTTGGCCTTTCGGACATTGTGGTTGGGGTAAGGCCCATACTTTCCATCATAGTCGGCCTTCTTCAGGATGTCCACCATCTCCAACATCTCCCCAAAGGACATATTTGAGTCCTTTAATTTCCTTCTGGATCGGGACGTTTCAGGCTCCGGCCTTTCCTCCTCCTCCTCGTTGCTGTAATTAGCACGATCCTGCTGTCTATCCGCCATGTGCTCTTCCTCCACTGCGCCGAACAAAAAGGGGCGGGGAATAGAATAGAAAGAACGTCAGGGGCGGGCGGAGTTATACGCATGCGCAGTGTGTATAAATCGTAACGCGCGCGTCTTACGTACGATCTGTGAGCGGAGGAAGGAGCATCGGAGACGCCGATCATGCTAACGAAGGTAGGATCTAAACTTGGGCCTATACTGCTTCGAAATTGAAGCCTATATTGTAACAAGATTAGGGGAGTTTGGCCTGACATTAGGGTTTGTCTTGTGTTGTGTCTTGCAGAGAAAATGGATGGGTTCAACGACCACAATTTCCTGCCCCTGTTTATTGACAAGTACAGAGAGCTGCCCTGTCTGTGGCAGGTCAGACACCCCCACTATAATCACAAACAGAAGAGGCAGGCAGCGCTGGAGAAACTGCTGGAGTTGGTGAAGCCGGTGGTCCCCACAGCAACCATCCCTTATTTAAAAGCTAAAATTGGTGGCCTGAGGAGCACTTATCTTAGGGAGCGCAAGAAGGTCACAGATTCCCAGAGGTCCGGAGCTGCAGCAGATGACGTTTATGTCCCCAGGCTGTGGTACTATGAGAGACTGCGATTTCTGTCAGACCACACTGAAGTCAGGGAATCCCTCTCTACTCTTCCTTCCACGCTTCCTTCCATACCAGCTGAGGCTTCCGATGTCCAACCTGGGCCTTCCAGCCAGGAAGAAGTGGAGGAGCCAGGCTGGAGTCAGGTATAGCATTCTTCTACAGATTTCTGGGCAATAAATAAATGATGTTTACTAGATGTTATTATTGATCACTAATTGCTGCTTGAAAGTGTTTTACATATCAATACACAGTAGTGGGCACCCAAAATTGGGACAAGAATGCAAAATGCTGGGCTCAGAAGGATAGTCTGTTATATTTGTTAACATTGAATTTGCAGCAGTCAGGAGGTGAAAATTGTGTGTGATTGATGAAAACAATACTAAAACTATGTCCCTTTTTCATACACAGGAAGACCTCAGCCAGGAGGAGGCTGTGGAATGTGGCAGTCAGGAGGAGGCGGGGATTAGTGGCAGCCAGGAGGAGGCGGGGCTAAGTGTCAGCCAAGAGAAGCCAGGGACAAGTCGCAGCCTGACTGAGTCTCAGGTCCCTCCCCTCCGCCTGTCATATAAAAGGGCCAGGAAGGCCACTCCCAGTCCTGTGCAGGATTCAGCATACAGGCTGATCCAGGAGCCTTTGGCGTCCCTCAGAGCCTTCCCCAGTCCTGAAGAGGCCTTTGCCTGCATGGCTGCCACCAAATTGCAGGGCATGCAGGAGGGCCAACGCAAGATTTCTGAGGACCTGATTTATAAAGTCCTTCGTAAGGGGGAGAGTGGGGAACTGACACCCAAGACGGATGTCATTGAGATGGACCATCCTCCTCCTCCTCCTCCTCCTGCTGCCACAACTCCACCACCACAGCCAAAGGCTGGAAGGAAGCGTGGAAGGAAGACCAAAGAGTGATTGCCCTGGGTTCAGTCTGGTCTGACAGAAGATGCAGTCTCTTGTATGACCACAGCCTGGGGACACAGATGTCATCTGCTGCTTTCCGGATCTCTGGGACTTCTGGACCAGACTGCCCTCCCTTAGATATGGACTCCTCAGGCCACCAATTTTGCTTTTAAATAATTGATGTCTGCCCCGGGGGTCCAAGGCTTCGCCCACTTCTGCAGTTTCTCCAGCGTTGCCTCCCTCTTTGTTTATAGTTGTGACCCCTTAATAAAATATTTTTAGGTAAATTCTACTCTCCTGTGTGTGTTTTCATCCAAAAAGGACAGTTTGTTGGTGAGTATTCAGGTACATTTCTAAAGTACAATGTGAAATTAACAAGGGACAACAACACCAAATAATCTCCTACAGATTAAATAGAACAACATATCAATGGTGTTGTGGGAACTTGTCACAAAAAACACACAAACATTTTCGGGAGTACAAATCAAAATCACCAAAAAATAAAAAAATAAAAAGAGAAACACAAAAAAAGATTCTACATTAAAGTAAAAAAAAAAAAAAAAAAAAATATGTTGTCAGATGTGAGAAATCAAAATATATTGAGGGAATCCCGATAAATAGTAACGAAAAAAGTTTGTGAGAAGTGTGTGTGAATATGAGCATCAAAACGACTTAATTCTTGTCACATTATAAAGAAGAAGAGAGTGCGCTGTATTAAACCATTTTGAACATTGCAGCGTGACGAAAGTGCTTTATCCATTACGAACGCTAAGTTTACCAGAACGAGCTGTCCCGTGTCGGAATTTCTTCTGAGCATGCGTGGCACTTTGTGCGTCGGAACAGGCCACACACGGTCGGAATTGACGCGATCGGATTTTGTTGTTGGAAAATTTTATCTCCTGCTATCCAACTTTGTGTGTCGGAAAATCCGATGGAAAATGTCCGATGGCGCCCACACACGGTCGGAATTTCCAACAACACGCTCCGATCGGACATTGTCCATCGGAAAATCCGACCGTGTGTACGGGGCATAACTGTTATACTGTTATGTTACTTTGTTTTATTGTTAACCATCATTTGCTTAGCAGGTATGCCATTCATTTGCAGCGTGGATTTATTTATCTTGACAGCAACAGCGTTTGCTCCCACGATACATAAAGCCGTGACTCCAGCGCTGTCCGAGGTGATTTCACCACCACAGTTACATACTTCAGCATATATGCTGAAGCGTGAGGGCAGCAGTGGGTGGAGGAGCGATTTGCTCCTGCCTTTTGCGGGAGGATGCCCCCATGCTTCGGCATATATATATTTTAGGCACAGGTTGCGTTTAAATGTTTTATCTTTTACATAAAGCCGTGACTCCAGCGCTGTCCGAGGTGATTTCACCACCACAGTTACATACTTCAGCATATATGCCGAAGCGTGGGGGCAGCAGTGGGCGGAGGAGAGATTTGCTCCTACCTTTTGCAGGAGGATGCCCCCATGCTTCGGCATATATAAACGGTGCATGTATTCCCATCATTAGAAGTGGGTGGATGAAGGGAGGTATTCTAATGGTGGGCATACCCACCGATCAATATCTTTTTTTCGTTCAGCTCACAGGCTGCATGAAAAAAAGTTTACAGGGGCAGGAGGCGGAGCCTAGCGGAGCAGACATGCATTGTTAGAGCTCCACACCGCTGAGGAGAGAAGAGAAGGACAAAGCGGAGCCTGCAGGCTCAAAAGGTATCCATTTGAACCTTTTTGCCCCAGGGAACAAACTGTGAAAGTTTGGGCAGGAAATATGGTACTGGGAGGAAACCGTGGCAGAAATAAAAATCACCTCACAAAGAGCTCACAGGCACTCACTGCAGCTGAAGCAGCTCCAGTCACCTCACAAGATACAGCATCAGGGCGCTCTCACAGACAGAAAATGTCACAGCAAGACTCTCCATTTGAGTCAGATACAGAACAAATCCTCTCACAAACTTCTCCACAAGCCTCCTCAGCATCCCCAATAATATTATTACAATTTGAAAAGATGCTTCATAAGGCTTTAAAACAAACCTCAGACCAAATAACAAAAAGCCTAACCAAAGAAATAAGAGAGCTGGGAAACCGCACCGCAGCCTTAGAAATAAAAATGGATGAAATTAAAATTACAACCCAAGAAAATATAACAGAATTGGAACAATTAAAAAAAGAGAATTTAATACTTAAAACTAAGCTCGAAGATTACGAAAATAGAGCCAGACGTTCAAACTTGCGCATAAGGGGAATACCTGAAACTGTGACAGACCTGCAATCTACTATTACTGCTCTATTACAAGAACTAAAGCCAGATATCCCTATTGAACGTTTAGAACTGGACAGAGTACACAGAGCCCTCACAGCCAAAAAGAAAGATGGACCCCCACGTGATATAATCACAAAATTTCATTATTACAGAACGAAAGAACAAATACTAATTGCTGCAAGAGAAAAAAAGGAACTTAATTTTCAAGGACACAATTATCAAATTTTTGCTGACCTATCCCAACTTACTATTACTAAAAGACGATCCATGAAACCCCAACTAATGGAACTGCAACGCCACAACATTATGTATCAACGGGGCTTCCCCTTTTCAGTCAGATTTAACTACCAAGGTACAATTTACAGAAGCAGATCAGCAGATGAACTACAACAAACCCTTTTAAAATTAAATCTGACAGAACCCACAAGCAGCAACTCTCCTACACGCAGAAGAATGGCATCATCTTCACCTTCAGGCAGCACCCAGAAAATTTCAGAACAAAATGGGAATCATCATTCTCACAAAAGAGGCCGTTATGCCACATCATCCATGGACCAAGAAGATTCAATGGACTGACATCCTAATTCCTGATATCTCTTCATTTATTATACTAAGAGATGGTTCTCTATAAAAAACCTGTATTTATAACTGAATGTAACTGCATTCTGATAGTCACACACTGTGTGGGATCATCTTACATTCCAGTTATATTTCTTATTACTTCTGATTCATATAGCCTTAGAATATATAAGTGAAATAAGGAAATTCTTGTTCAGTTATATATTATCAGGTAATAACAATAGATTTATCACTTTTTAGGACAAATATGTTCAATAATCCAGAAGTAATGGAAGCTTTTTCTTTCTTTTCTTAAAACAAATATATTATTACCTAACTAGTTCCTAGAATTATGTTTTTGTTTATTCTAATCTGAAGCAATACAACCTCAATTTTATGAGTTAACATATCTAAACAGCTACATATGAATAAAATATGTAATTGTTTACTCTAAAAGGGTTAAAATCCCAAAATAATTCAAACTATCTTCATCAATACCAAAGTTATTAACAGTACCTTTATAACTGAATTATTTAGCCTAGGGCAAGACTAACCATATACAACCACCCTGGAATAAATAATTTCAACAAAAACTATATTCTGCACTCCAATTAATGAAACATCATTTTGATGTCTTTTGACATAGCACTTCTCTCCTGTAAGCAGAAGATCCGTGTACCCCCATTAGCCCTCCTCATTCTCCCAACCATATTATGTGGGAGTGTGACGAAGGCACTTATTCCCCTGAGAGAGATATTTATTCTCTTTCACGGGTAAATTGTGATTACTTGCAAAAAATAATTTATACAATGTATCATCTAATCTCATATGTTTTTTGTTTACTCTTTACTCCAGAATTCACTGGTTTCTTTTCTATCTATTCATCTCTTCAGTCCACACAGGTTGATCTGCGCAGTCAGCTCTGCATAACAAAAAGTAAGTCAAAACTATTTGATCTATTGCCATGGCACCACTGAATATACTTTCCCTGAATGTTCAGGGAATAAATGTCCCTCAAAAAAGGACCAAAGCCTTCCGTACTTTCCATAACAAGAAGGCTCACATAGTATGCCTCCAAGAAACACACTTCACCAAAGATTCTACTCCAAAATATATTTCTCCTTTTTATCAACAAATTTACACGGCTTCTGCCTGTACCAAGCAAAGGGGAACTCTAATTGCATTTCACCGATCCACACCATTCACCTTATCATCAGAAATTAAAGACCCAGAAGGTAGATACCTGATACTCATGGGTTATATAATGGATACAGCAATCACAGTGATTTCCTACTACGCTCCTAACAAACAACCTACACCATTCCTCTCACATATATTACAAGTGAATTATACACACAAAATAGGAACAGTAATAATGTGTGGGGATTCGAACCAGGTCCTCCTCCCATTTCTAGATAAATCACCTTTTACACCATCCAAAATAACCTCTAGATTACCTTTTTCTCAACTTCTTTCCAAATACAATCTGGTAGATTCATGGAGAGAAAGTAACCCAATGAAAAAGAAATTCACTTATTTCTCGCACCCTCATCAAACCTTCACCAGAATAGATCATATTTTTCTAACAATAGGAATGATACCAGAAATTATTGCATCAGATATAATTCCGATTCCGTGGTCTGACCATAATGCAGTATACACTACTATAGCCTCAGCCATACCAAAAGCGCATGACCCAACGTGGTACTTACCTGACATAATGCTCAAACACCCACTACATCAGATGGCCATTGAACAAGCTTTAAAGGAATACATATCAATTAATAATACAACAGACATCTCCCCATTAACACTGTGGGAAGCTCATAAGCCTGTCTTGCGTGGTACAATACAAAGACAAATGGCACTATTTAAACGGGAACGCAAAAATCTAGCAAAAAAACTAGAACTCAATTTTAATGCAGCCTACATATCATTTCAAGATAATCCATCTCAGAGTACAAAATCTCATCTGGAAAAATCTAGATTGGAATACGATCTATTTCTCACTGAGTCAGTTGATAAATCCCTCAAATGCTCCAAACACAATTTCTACATGAATACAAACAAACCAGGTGCATATTTGGCTCGGGCATTAAATTCAACTAACAAATCTTTCAAACCAATACGTTTGAAATTATCAAAAAATGTTTATACTTGTAATCCAGTTAAAATAGTCCATAAATTTCACTCTAATCTCGCAACTTTATACAAGACAAACAATGAATTTAATCCTACAGAGGCTGAATCCGTCTTCTCAAAAATAACCTTACCTGAGTTATCTCAGAATCAAAAAAGCAGTTTGGATGAGCCTATAACTATAGATGAAGTTGCTAACGCCATAAAAGACCTAAAACTTAACAAAAGACCAGGCCCAGACGGCTACTCGGCTTTATACTATAAAACATTCTCAGAAATACTCTCTCCCATTCTCACTGAAACTTTTAACAAACTTCTAGATGGACATTCTTTTCGGCAAGAAACACTAATGGCAATTGTTTGTATGATCCCAAAACCCCTTTCTGATGATACTTCCTGTGTGAATTATCGGCCTATCTCTCTGTTAAACCTCAATATTAAATTATTAGCAAAAATAATAGCAAAACGCCTCAATAGCATTATAGGAAAATTAATACATAGAGATCAAGTAGGCTTCATGCCAAATAGACAGGCAGGCGATAATATACGCAGGGCAGTGTTATTGGCACATATTGCTAAAAAACGGAAAATCCCTTTATGTTTTCTATCTCTCGATATTAAGAGGGCATTTGACACAATATCCTGGCAATATATGCAATATTCATTACAAAAATGGGGTTTTGGACCCCACTTTTTAATATGGATCAAAGCATTATATAATAAACCCAAAGCCTATATAAAATATGCTGGATACAAATCTGAAGCCTTTAATATCGAAAGAGGTACCCGACAGGGTTGCCCATTATCTCCCTTATTATTTGCCCTTATACTCGAACCCATGGCCCAATACATCAGAACAAACCAAACTATAACTGGCATTGAAGTAGGAGGTATTACACACAAATTATGTATATTTGCAGACGATATATTACTTTTTCTATCATCACCACAGGTCTCTGGTCCTAACTTAATACCAGCTCTTGATGGATTTGCAGCCCTATCCGGCCTTATGATTAATCCTAAGAAATGCCTAGTGCTTAATATTTCACTCACAAACATGGAATTGATCCCGGCTAGGGCTGCACTCCCATTCACATGGGCAGAAAAATCAATCCCATATCTTGGAATTCATTTAACAGCATCTCATTCTGACTTATTCTCAACCAATTATCCTCCTGTATTAAGACAGATCACAAATCTAATAAAACAGTGGTCGCAACTTCCTTTATCCTGGATAGGGAAGATTAATGCAATCAAAATGACTATTCTACCCAAATTGCTTTATCTATTCAGAGTCCTCCCTATTCCAATTCCTTCCTATTTTTTGAGAATAGTACAAAAAAGAGCAACTTTGTTTATATGGGGCTCTTCTAAACCACGTATACCTATACACACACTACATCTTCCCAAAAATAAAGGAGGCCTGGGATACCCTAATTTTACTAACTACTACAGAGCAGCACATTTGGCCAGTCTGTCCAAATACCATGCAAAACAGGAAATCCCATTATGGGTATTTATAGAGGCTTCAGAAAATGACCCTCTATTAATATCAAATTTATTATGGCTTGATCCTAAAGACCGCTTTAAAATTCATAATCCCATAACTAAACACTTCTTATCTCTCTGGGATAAACTAAAAACCAAATATCAGTTACAATCTCCACACAATCCTCTCCTTTCTTTTATCAGAAATCCGGCCTTTTATCCGGCATGGATCTACCCAAATTCTTTTAAAGCTTGGACAACATCAGGCATTCAGACACTAAATGACTTCATAGCATCTAAATCATTCCTTTCATTCCCATCGCTTAGAGAAAAATATGATCTACCAAACTCTGAGATATTTAGATATCTCCAAATCAAAAATTTCTATACACCATTCCTAAAGGGGGATACACCATTATCCCAATTATCCATTTTTGAATCAATCTGTACAAAAGATCCATTTGCTAAAGGTACAATTTCATCACTTTATAATCAATTATATGGAGTAGCAAATCTTAATAGACCCTCTTACGTTCAGAGGTGGGAGGAGGACCTGGGACGAACTTTAGAAGACACGGACTGGTCTAACATATGGCTCACATCTAAGTCATCTTCACCCAACATCTTAGCACTGGAGACAAATTATAAAGTCCTAACTCGCTGGTACCTTGTACCCGCTAGAGTGGCAAAATATTCACCTAATACCTCAGCTCTTTGTTTTCGAGGATGCCCAGAAATAGGCACATATTTACACATATGGTGGACGTGCCCAGTAATCCAAACCTTCTGGAAGGAAGTCTTCGTGATTGCATCTAAAATATTTAAAAAAATAATACAACCAGATCCATATTTAACTTTACTTAATCTAAAACCGGAATAGTTAACACTCTCTCAATTCAAACTTATGATCCAACTAATAACGGCTGCAAAGCAAACAGTGGCCAAGGCATGGAAATCTCCTACATTGGTACTAGCAGAAACCATTCACAGAATGAATAATACAATGTCCCATGCTAAGATGGTAGCCATCGATCAAAATCAAATTCCAAAATTTGAAAAACTTTGGCATCCTTGGATAAAACAACAGTTCCTGTCAAACTTCAATGACTCTGTCCTGTTGCCATGGTAACAGATTAAATGACTTACAGAGACACCCATTCTAAGGCTTCAAAGAGAACTAAAAAGAATAATAAACTGACGAGCGGGACAACCTTGTGGACCATACCTCTACCTTTCAACCCTTTTTCTTCTTTCTCGTTCCTTTTCTCCACCTTACGATTAAAGCTCATTATCAGAATTTATTTGACCTATATACACTCTACTTGTAAACAATATGTATAGTAGGTATAAATCATTTAAATACCTACAAAAGTAACTAAAGAAATGATATATATCTTTAATTTAGGTTTACGTGAACCCAATGTTTAATATTTGAAATTTCATGATATTTACCTATATAACCCCTACTGTAAAACAATGAGCTTACTTTATAGATCCTTGTAAACTTACTTTATGTATCTTTATAACATTGTATACTCAATAAACTTCTTTTGACAAGGAAAAAAAGTTTACAATATATGCCCAACAAGGACCAGCAACATACTAGTATGTTGCTGGACTTTGAGTGGTTATACCAGAATGATGCCTGCAGGTTTAGGTATCATCTTGGTATCATTCTTTTCAGCTAGCGGTCGGCTTTCATGTAAAAGCACTCCTAGTGGCTAATTAGCCTCTAGACTGCTTTTACAAGCAGTGGGAGGGAATGACCCCCCACCGTCTTCCATGTTTTTCTCTGGCTCTCCTGTCCCAACAGGGAACCTGAGAATGCAGCCGGTGATTCGGCCAGCTGACCATAGAGCTGATCAGAGACCAGAATGGCTCCAATCATCTCTATGGCCTAAGAAACCGGAAGCTACGAGCATTTCATGACTTAGATTTCGCCGGATGTAAACAGCGCCATTGGGAAATTGGGAAAGCATTTTATCACACCGATCTGGTGTGGTTAGATGCTTTGGGGGCGGAGGAGAGATCTAGGTTCTAACAGACCCCAATTTATTCAAAAAAAGAATACCTGTCACTACCTATTGCTATCATAGGGGTATTTACATTCCCTGAGATAACAATAAAAATGATTAAAAAAATTAAAAAATGAAATGAACAGTTTAAAAATGAGATAAAAAAGAAAAAAAAAAAAAAAAAAAAAAAAAAGCACCCCTGTCGCCCCCTGCTCTCACGCAAAGGTGAACGCAAGCGTCGGTCTGGCGTCAAATGTAAACAGCAATTGCACCATGCATGTGAGGTATCACCGCGAAGGTCAGATCGAGGGAAGTAATTTTAGCAGTAGACCTCCTCTGTAAATCTCAAGTGGTAACCTGTAAAGGCTTTTAAAGGCTTTAAAAAATGTATTTAGTTTGTCGCCACTGCACGTTTGTGCGCAATTTTAAAGCATGTCATGTTTGGTATCCATGTACTCGGCCTAAGATCATCTTTTTTATTTCATCAAACATTTGGGCAATATAGTGTGTTTTAGTGCATTAATATTTAAAAAAGTGTGCTTTTTTCCCCAAAAAAAGCGTTTGAAAAATCGCTGCGCAAATACTGTGTGGAAAAAAAAATGAAACACCCACCATTTTAATCCGTAGGGCATTTGCTTTAAAAAAATATATAATGTTTGGGGGTTCAAAGTAATTTTCTTGCAAAAAAAAGACACATTTTTTTTTATGCACAAAATTATATATTGCTCAAACATGCCATGAGAATACATGAAATTACACCTCAAAATACATTCTGTTACTTCTCCTGAGTACGGGGATACCACATGTGTGAGACTTTTTGGAAGCCTAGCCGCGTACGGGCCCCCGAAAACCAAGCACCGCCTTCAGGCTTTCTAAGGGCGTAAATTTTTGATTTCACTCTTCACTGCCTATCACAGTTTCGGAGGCCATGGAATGCCCAGGTGGCACAACCCCCCCCCCCAAATGACCCTATTTTGGAAAGTAGACACCCCAAGCTATTTGCTGAGAGGTATAGGGAGTATTTTGCAGACCTCACAAGGTTTTGAAAATTGAAAAAAGCAAAACATTTTTTTCTTGTCTTTCTTAATTTTCAAAAACAAATGAGAGCTGCATAATACTCACCATGCCTCTCAGCAAATAGCTTAGGGTGTCCACTTTCCAAAATGGGGTCTTTTGGGGGGGTTGTGTGCTATCTTGGCATTTTATGGCCTTCAAAACTGTGATAGGTAGTGAGAAGTAAATCAAAAATTTACGCCCTTAGAAATCCTGAAGGCGGTGATTGGTTTTTGGGGCCCCGTAGGAAGCTAGGCTCCCAAAAAGTCCCACACATGTGGTATCCCCATACTCAGGAGAAGCAGCAGAATGTATTTTGGGGTGTAATTCCACATATGCCCATGGCATGTTTGAGCAATATATCATTTAGTGACAACTTTGTGCAAAAAAAAAAAAAAAAATTGGTCACTTTCCCGCAACTTGTGTCAAAATATAAAATATTCTATGGACTCCACATGCCTCTCAGCAAATAGCTTGGGGTGTCTACTTTCCAAAATGGGGTCATTTGGGGGGGGTTTGTGCCATCTGGCCATTTTATGGCCTTCAAAACTGTGATAGGTAGTGAGGAGTGAAATCAAAACTTTACACCCTTAGAAATCCTGAAGGCAGCGCTTGGTTTTCGGGGCCCCGTACATGGCTAGGCTCCCAAAAAGTCCCACACATGTGGTATCCCCATACTCAGGAGAATCAGCAGAATGTATTTTGGGGTGCAATTACACATATGCCCATGGCCTGTGTGAGCAACATATAATTTAGTGACAACTTTGTGCAAAAAAAAAAGTTTGTCATTTT